>NW_021938789.1:47252947-47345794 GCF_001715985.3 Manacus vitellinus | reverse complement strand
CGGGGCTAAACCGAAGCCGTGTCGCTGCCGGGGTCCCGCTGAGTTCAGCAGGTGACACCTGGGAAGGGGGTGTCTAAGGGGTGATCAGTTAACCAGGCGCGGCCGGGTGAGCGTCCCCTGCGGGAGCGAAGCCCATGAGGGTGTCGCTTTCCCCTGCAGAAACAGGGCACCTGCCCCTCCGATAACCCCGGGCTGCCGCACTGCCCTGCCCGCCGTCAACACCCGCGGTCACCGCCCGTACCTGCCGAAGCGACGTACGGTCTCGCAAGGCGGAAAGTTCATTGGGAGGGCTATTTCCCTTCATAAAAAACGACTGCTTTATCGGGGAGGGTCACCGTTTCTTACGGGCATTGATTTCTGGGCTGTGGAAGCCGGTCTCACATCTTCGGGGGCACGCGTGGGGTCCTAGCACAGGAGTGATGCGGCGGAGCAAAATATCGCAAATCTGGGGAGTGTTGTTTTGTTTATTTGGTTTGGTCTGGGTATGTGCACAGCGCGGGTAAAGCGGCGGCCGCCGCCGTGAGTGACCTCGGGGCAGCACCCCGCGGAGAGGTCCCGGGGGTGCCTGCCAGGGGTTGAAAGGGTGCGAGCACCCTCCCTCGGCCAAGCCGTCCCGGGCGCTGCCTCTGCGGCTGCGAACACGCGAGGTGGTGGAAAAGAGCGCAACAAAATCGTCCCCGCTCTCTCTGTCGGATCCCTTCCCCCGACAGATGAGCGCACCGCATGGCGCGGCTGGTGCTCGCAGCCGCAGCGCAGCACTCGCCGTCTGAGGGGCTTTTTCTTCTTCTTCTTCTTCTTTTTTTTTTTTTAACGCTTCTTTGAAAGGGTTACCCAGCCGCATTCCCATTTTAAGGTTCAGCTATAGAGTTTGCATAACAACCGCTTGGCAGCCCCCCTCTCTTACACTCCGTTAACAAGCTGTAACGTATAGCTGCAGGTTGCTATAATCTCATTAATATTTTGGAAACTTGAATATTGAGTATTTCAGACCGCTCATTCCCCATATGCCAGGCCACTCCCGCTATGCTGGCTGGTTCCTTTCTCTCCATTATTAGCAATTAGCTCCTACCTTCCAAAGTCAGATCCAAGTATCCAAGATACTAGCAAAGGAATCAACTATGTGTTGCAAGCTAAGCATGCTTAATATCTCCCAAACAAACAAAGAGACAACATTTCTTTAAGTAATGAAGATGGATAAATCGCTTTATTGAGCTCGCGACAGTGTTTGTTTTGTATAGACTACCGCAAAGTTTTTTAACAAGAGCGGGGACGCGCACCAGCCCCTGGAAGCAGTTTCGCCCGGTTTGCTTCGTGGGGTTTTATCATCTTAAACGGGCTTTTATTTGAAAAGGGCGAGTCAGAAGCGCACTATCCGAGCGTTAAATTTTGGCTGAACGCTAACTGTCCTCTGGGGTGTGCGAAACAACTGCGGGGGCTGGGGGGGCTCGGGGAGGCGGTCGCCTTTGTGCGAGGCGCACGGCGGCTCCCTTGCCTTTTTGAGCCCGGGTCGCCGGACGAACCGCAACCGCGGGCTCCGGTTGTGGGGGCTCTGTCCGGCCGTTAGGCGGCGGGGATTTCGGGGGGCCGGAGAGGGCGGGCGCGGGCGGTGACGGGGCGGGGGGGGGGGGCCGACGGCCGGGGCGCATCACTGCCTTGCAGCTCTCTGGCTGCTGTTTGCTCAACCTCTGGCCTCGGGGAGGGAGGAGGAAGGGAAGGATGAGGAAGGGTTAAACCGGGCCAGGGGAGACCAGAAAAGCGCAGGGACCGCGGAGGGGGTGAGGGGGGGAAGCTGGCCGTGGGGCCAGTGTTTCTTAATTAGAGCGGGGCGGACAATGCTTTGGGGCGGACAATATGCGGGGGACAGGGGGCGCGGTGGGGGCGGAGGGGGTCTGGCCTCGCTCCCGGCCGCGGTGCGCCGTGTCTGGAGCAGAGCACGCGTTGTCAGCTGGTGAGCGCAGCGGCCTTTCAGGCGGCTCCCCAGGGAGCTGCGCGCCCGCGGTGAGCTCCATCGTCACCCCCTCCCTTCCATCATCATCATCATCGGCCTCCTCCTCCTCGACGGCCCCCATCCCAGCCGAGCACAACAGCCAGCATTCAAGCCCCCTTCCCTCCCTCCCCTCGCACAACAGCAGCGCAGTGGCAGCCACGCCACCTCCCAGCAACCAGCAGCACGCGAGGGCACCGCCGGGGCACCTGAAAGAGTCAAAGCCAAAGAAAGGGAGACAAAAGAGGAGAAAAGGATACCCAGGAACGGCCCAGCGTGTCTGCTCCGACAGTGCGGAGAGGCAGGCGCCCACAGAGGGACGGGCGAGCCCACGCTGAGGTCGGGCATGCACACGCGTGCACATCCTTGCACAAGCTCACAGGGGTCCGAGCCTCTGCCACAGGGACGGAGACACCCTCCATTTCCTACCCTGCGGGAGCAGAGGAAAGCGCCCAGGAAGCTTTCCGCCCCACAGCCCCATCCCCGCGTCGGGCACCTCCCGGCCCATGTGCCGCTGTGTGCCACCCACGGGCACCGACCCTGGTACCCAGCAGAAGCCGTCCTTGCGTCCGGTCACCCCCCGTCGCATCTGCCCGTGACGTGCCTGTCCGGTAGAGAAAAGTGCAGGGGAGAGTGGCGAGGGGTCGGCTTGTGCGTGAGTGAGGCGGGAACCCTGCCGGCCCGGCGTGGGGAGCAACCTCTCCGCGGGCAACCCAACCCCGCAGCGCCCAGGCTGGGGCGGCGAACCCCAGGGGACAAGGGGGCAAGTTGTCTGACTCCGGCCAAGTCCTTGCAACGCGGCTTTGCTCAGGGCTGTGTGTCCGCCGGGGCGCACCCAGAGCTGGGTTCGGGCCTCGGGAAGCCATGTGCCGCCATCCCACGTTAACTTCAGGCGGACACTCTCTAAGTACGTTTTCCAGAGCTGCTGCACGACCGGGAGTGGGTGGGAGGAAGCGCGGCTCCGCTGGCTGCGCTGCCCTTGTGCGGTGGGTGAGCTGCCCATGTGCGGGGGATGCGCTGCCGCTGCGGGCGCTGGCTATTTCCAGGCTGCACAGAGCAGAGCAGACAGAGAGGCCTCTTCTGAACTACTATCGAATGGCTTAGGATGCCTTCGGGAGCCCAGCCAAGGCGTGTCAAAGGCGGTTTGAGCGGTGAAGCATTTAAATGCTACAATAGGTGGCTTTCTGGCGTGTGCTTTTCTCCCTCCCCGCTTAGAACCGGGAGGAGGGAGAAGGCGTTTTTATTGAGCTGCTCCAGTGGTGGGTGCGACACCCCTCAGCCCTCGGGGCCTCCCAGCCCGGTGCCGCAGCCGAGCTCTTCCCCCGCGGGGCGCCAGCGCCGGAGCGGCCGCCTCTGCCCCGTCCTGCAGCCGAGAGCGGGGAGAGCTCAGCTCCTCTACCGCTCCCCGCAGCTTTTCGTCCCCAACTCGGTTTCACCGAGGCTGCTTGGGGTGGGGGGGTGCCGACCCGCCTCACCCACTGTAGCGCGGCGGGTCGCTGGGACGTGAGTTGGGAGCTTGGGACGGGGCGGGGATGGGCTCTCTGTAGTGCTGACACGGAAAGTGAGGTTTGAAGATGGGAGATCAAATCTCCCCCGTTTCTGAAGAAATTTCTTTTTGTATTTCATCCCATTTCCACCCCAGTTTTTATATTTTCCTTTTTTTTCCCCTCTCTTCCTCAGGCTCTCCCCGCTCTGATCTCTTCCTATCTTCCTTTCCCGACGTCTTGTGGCGGCCACCCGCTTTCCCCTGCTCTACACCGAAGCTGCAGCCCCAGAGAGGCGCGCTGCCGCCGCCGGGGTGCCGGCAGAGAGGCGGGCGGCGGCGCGCACCCGCCGCGGGCGAGCGGGGCTGCAGCACTTTTATGGGGCGGTTAATCAACTGCACATCAGCGAGACAGCGCATCAGCCCATCTGCTTGATATATATTCAGAAGGGCTCCAGCCCTTTTGAAGTCTAATTTCTTCCCCAGGAGAACGCGCCGGGTAATTTACCATCATTTCCCAGGCAGGGCGGCCAGCGGGTTAACCCTTTCCCCAAGCTACTGCCGCGGGTTTTCCTCCCGAGCGAGCAGCTTTGAATGCCTTGGCGCCTCGCCGCAAACTTGTAAAAGTGCCTCTTTAATGGTACGTGACTCGCTGAAACAGGACACCCAGCCACCGGCACGGCAAACCCCTCTTCGGCTTGTCGGATTGGTGTTTACAAGACCTGTTTGGGACAAGCAAATCCCTCAGTCCTATGGGGTCAGCTCGTATCATTTCATCTCCAATCACCCACTGATATTTTTATGTTTCAAGATGTTTGGGGTTTTGTTGTTGTTTTTTTTGTTCCCATCCGCTGCTCAGAAACACAGTTTTATTCAGTCAGGAGCAAGAGGTGCCTAGGATGGGAAGCGAGCAGCGCATCACGTACGGGCTGTAGTGCAACACTGCGCTGCGCTGCAAAATCCCTCTGACTCAGAGTAACGGAGCCCGGCAGGTGCGGGAGTCGGGACGGGACGGGATGGACACCATGTCGCCCCCCGGCCTGCAGGACTCCGACACTCGTGGGTAGCGCAGGACCCGTCGCCGCTGCCAGTGATCGCTGTGCAGGCGGCGCACCGGGACGGGACACGCCGGGGGGTGGCCGGTCCCTCTACTCCGTCCGGGGCCGGTGAGCCCGGGGATGATGCCGAACCTGCACCCAGTCCCCCGGCAGCTCTGACTTGCGTCCCGACATCGACCCAGCAGAGCTGTCGGAGCTCCGGCCCCGGGCAAGGGAAAACGTTTGACTCTGCAAGACCTTCCTCCCCTCAGGACTCTGCCAAGCCCAGGAGATGGCTGCACCGCCGACGTGCACTGACTGAACGGGTTAGGGGACACGTTGAAATAAGCCCGAGACCGTTGAGCGGCAGCACCTGCTTCCTATAAACCCCAAAAGCAAACCTCGGGGACCGGCCGGAGCCGCCGCCGTGCCCTCAGTCTCCACCTGCACATCGCTTATCTACAGTCAACATTTTTATCCTGCTCGCTCCCGGCTCTGGGGCGGCATCCGCGACTAGCAGCTACACCCCGGCCCCTCGCCACTCCCCCGGCAGCCAGCGGGCACCGGCCCCCCTCAGCCGGGGCCGCCCTCGCTTCTCCCTGGGAGCAGTGCGAGGAGGCCGGTCTTTTATTTATTTATTCATTTGTTAAATCCACCAGCCCAGCTTCTGAAAGAACCGTGCATGATAATGTCTCCTGCAACATCATTTCGTCGAAGTCCCCTTCAAAAAAGGAGGGAGGACATATATTGATTTATTTATTTATTACATAGAAGAGCTAATTCTTTCACCTAAGTAGTTTGCAGGCAGAGTTACTGCTGGTGGAGGGGCTCGGAGAAGTCCTGTTGATGGTTTCCATTGGAGCAGGAATAGACTGTCCACAGGGTCAGAGCAGAGCCGGGATGCAGGGGGAGCAGGGACCTCTGTCAGAGTGGGCACGGGGCTCTTTTGTACTCCCTTTTGAAAAGCAATGGAAAGTGGGCTAAGCACTTCCATACAGCTTGTCTGCTTTGGATTTCAGTTGCTGTGGGAAAAAGTATTACTGTCGTGTTTGTTTTATATGATCCACAAATTAGATTACATTATTATGTTTTTCTCATGCAAGTACTAATGCTAAACTGAGGGCCAGTGTTATATGAATATTCCCCAAAATTCCAACTCTCAATAAGCTGTGGCAAATCACCACAGCTTGTAGTATGACTGTCATAACTATGACTCGATCCCACAGAAACAGTACAGCTGAGAGCTTGACTAAAGCTCATATAGGGGACTACTTATATGGTTCTCACTCCCTAAGGTGCCTCTCAGTGTCCTGGGAATGTATTACCCTGTCTGTGGAGAAAGACCTGAGGCTCAGCAATGTTAAGTGATTTGCTGTGGACAACATTAACCCAAGACCAAAGGCAGGGCATGAGTGCAGGATGTGTGCCAACACCTTCTTGCACCACACACTTTCTTCCATTTACTTCAAAAACATTTCCAGTTGCAAGACTTTGCTTGAAGCAAAGGATATTCATCAGGGACTGGCTTTTCACCTGCACAGATGGTTCACCATGCCTATTGGTAGGGTCATCCTTTGCCAATGCCTGAGGAAGCAGAGTGCAGAGCAATTACCTTGCCCCAGCTGTAGCCTTTTATTTTGAGTGGGCTGAGAGGGACGGAGAGGTGGAGTTTTCTGCTGCAGGGTAAAGCTGAGCAGCATCTTGGGAAGGATGGTGACTGGATGCAGGCTTCTGCAAGGAAAATGATTCTCCCAGCTCATAGGTTGTTCCCTCATTAAGTTTGAAACTGCATAAATTGTTCCTGTTGGAACTTCCTTTCTGCTGCGGGTGAGAATATGAACCTGAGGTAGTTCTCCAGGGCATGTGAGACCATAAGGCACAGTTTGGCATGCAGAACATGCAGTACCATCCTTGATCACCTCTCAGGTAGGAAGAATATGTGTTGTTTTTCTGAAATTAGCTGTACTTTAATGTTTGTGGTGAAGCCATGATAAATACAGCCTGAATTATATTGCTATGTTTCACTGCTTACCAGAATGTCTTGCAAAAAAACTCTCATAGCAAATTTTCATGTGGTTCATCTCTGGTTGTGGAAGGACTTCTGGATTAAATCGATTGTGATTCTATTACTTGGCTAGCAAAGCATCCAATCAACCCTCTTCCCTGCCCTACAATTTGGTTGCTTCCTTTTGGCATTGCAGAATATCTTGAGAGCCTTTTGTTTAAAAAGACTTAAAAAACAGAAGTCTAGTGCTCTGGGGGTAGAAGCTGGGAAAGAAAGGCTATGAACTGCCATTGGATTCCCAGAGTCTGCCTGTTGGGAAAGATCATAGAAGCTCAGGAGCATTGCTGGCTGTAAGTTTGGGATTAGCAAGTAATGGTATTACTTTACTTGGATGCTGCTGTTGCTTGTGACTGCTGACCTCATCCCTGACACCCTCAGGGGAACTGCAGTGAACAGTATTCCAAGCTGAGGGTGAAGGAGTAATGTACTTCTAGAGGAAAGGCAGTTTTATTTGTTTAGCTAATTCTACAAAGACCACTAGGTATATCTGCAACGAAACCACTTCTAAGCTGGGCTCCTTTAGAGGTGTGAAGTATTTGTGCTGTGGTTTTAATGGGAATTTTGCAGCCTTGGCCTGCAGGTTTGGGCTGCTCCAGGGGCTGGGGCATGGTCCAATGGAATTGAGGCAGCTGTGAGGGACTGGCAGTGTTCTAGGAAGTTCCTAGTACTGCCATGCACCTGCCTGAGGCTGCTGTGATGCTTCGTTGACACTCCCTTGAGAGGTATTCCTAGGCCTGCACCTGCAACTCTTCCACAACCAGAGCTTTTGGTGGCAGCCCCAGAGCACAACCAGCCTTATGCACTCCTGTGCTGAAGGGTCCCTGTCTGTGCCTGTGTGTGGCTGTTCTACTACAGGGATGTGTGTAAGAGACACTAACCTCTGTATATCTCAGGCTAAGCAGGAGTTTAAAAAGTAATTCATAGTTTTTCCACTAGTATTCCCACCCCCGGAGGAAGTGACATCTGGAAAGAATACTTCTATCTTTGTTTTCCTTTCATTTTTCCAACTAATCAAGAAGTGTAAATAGAAGAGCATCATCCCAGCCCAGCTGAAAACAGTGGGTCAAAACTTACTGTAGAGACTCTGCGGTCATAATTTCAAGTGTTCTTAAAACCAGGAACAAGAAAAAGTTATTCCCCAAAATAGAAAGAAGAAAAATGAAGGATGAGCATCTAATGTAAGACTTTTGGTTTTCAAAAGCTGCTGAGTGTTCAGAGGATTCAGTTGTTTCTGTGGCAATTGGGTGCATAGCAGCAGAGGAAAACTTGGCCTCTTACTGAAATACTGGAGTGATATCTGTTGGTGCATTTTAGAGTTGTACTTATTACGCTTACGCACCTTGATAGCGTTGGTGGAGCTGTTGTAGGGATCTGACCTGGAGATTCCTGAAATAGATGGTGGTGCAGGATCATGGTTGATACAGAGGGTTGGCAGGCAACACTGAATAAGGCTCTCCAAAGTCTGCAGGAAACATTAGGAACAAATAGCTTGATGTCTTCCTTTGATAGACCTTTAGTTTGTTTATTCAAATAAAAACCCAACAAATTATCCAAAATGACAACTTTTTTTATTTCTTCCTGAATATATCAATTTTGATGGCTCTTCTTGATTTTCAAAAAGTCAGATTTGAGAAATGTAAATGCAAAACATCATCAAGGTGTCTATTTGGCTGAAAGGAAAAATTAGAGGCAATTCTGATCAATGCTATGGCCCATTTGCATTCCCTGCAAATCTTAATGGTAAGATGAAGCAAACTGCATCTGATAATTAAATGCATTTTCACATTTTGGTTAATTTGTTTTTAAGATCCCCAGCTTTTTGATGAGATTACTTGAGTGTTAATGTTTTGGAAGGAAAATTGATACACTCAGAAAAACCTTCAGTTAGGGCAAGAAACATTTTATTTTACTATTGGGCAGCATCACATGTTTTTACATATTTTTCTTTCTACCTCCAAGTTCAGTTTCTGATTTTGAGGATTCTTCATTGATTAGATTAACATTGTCAGCATATGGTCCTTACTGAGAGGTTTATAGATATTTGCTTTTGGAGCTTTTTGAAAAATTATTGGAGGTGCAGTGTCAGAAGATCCATTTGAGCTTTTCTTTTGCCTGAAAAAAATTAAGAATATATTCTAATTTATTTTTCTTTTAATTTTTATCAAACAAATTCAAACCACTGCTTACCATTCTCTCCTGTTTGTCCTGATATCTTGTCTGAAGATATGATACCTGCCAAGTTTACTGCTATCACATAAACTTCATGGTCTGTGAATGGCTCTAGATCAACTGTGGTACTGGTCTGTGGTGAAGCCAGGGCATTTTCATTAGGAGACTCTGCAACTGTTTGAGGACTGAGCCATCAACCATTGGAAAATATGAATTTCATGGGGAAGCAAGTTCCTAGCCAGCTTAATTTTTTTTCTCATATAAATTTCTTATCTTATGATTATGCCTACAGAAAAAAAAGGAAGCCAAAAAAGTCAGTGCATTTAAAGGATTTTTAGAATTCTACTAAAATACCAACATCAGTATGTTTAGTGAGCTAAGGATCAGCTAATAAGCATCATAGAAAACATAGCATTAGAAGTTTTACTAATTTCTGCTATTTTTATCCAAATGCTCTCTTTAACAATACTTTCGTTACACTTTTTATTTTCCCCTCTGTGAATTTCTGAGATTTGAAAATGAATGTCTGAATTACTGTCTGAGTTCTAATGCCCTCACTGGAAGCCAATATCCTAAAGTTCTGATCAAATGTTACTGGAAAGTACTTCAGGCCTCTGATTTTTTCAAAGAGATATTTAATTTTTTTTACACAATAAGTAGGAAAATTTTGAGTGACAGTTTAATGCTAATCTTTTAGAACATACTACTAGATAGGAGAGAGGGGGGTGTGTGTCAGTTTTCCATCAGCGTAAATCTATTATTTAATCAAGAACATCTCACCACTTTAGAAAAAAATACCATCTTCAGTATTGTGGTATGAAGTGAAACACGATCTAGGTTGCATTATGGAAGCGGTTTAACTAGAAGAATAGACTAATGAAGTTGACCAGACATTTCCCAAACGGAAAAGACGAGAGACACAGTAAAGCCAGGAGGTAGTTAATTACCATAACGTATGTATTTGGGGCTGTATTCATGCACAGAACGGGACAGGTTGCTTGGGAGAAACAGCTTCTCTCTTTGTCTTTGGAAAGGCCAGGAAATGTGACCTGACATCAAAAGAAATATGAGAGCATTGCTTAAATCTGCTTGGCTGGCCACTACATACATGTCATGGCTATGGAGTAAGCGATGAAGAGTATATGTGCTAACAGCAAAGATCACGACCTGCATTGCAGGAGCTGCCCCTCTAAACACACACAGGCATTCTGGGGTTGGAAGGCACTTTAAAAGATCGTCTAGTTCCAACTCCCCTGTCGTGGCCTGGGACACCGATGCCCATTTTGTGAATAGATCGAAATGCTTGTTTTCACATGCACAGATGGTTGTCCATGTTAAGTGTAAGTTCACTGAACTCCACTGCACATATATTAAAAAATAGTGTTTACCAGTAAAATCTGTGGCATACAAAAGTATCCTACAACAGCTGTCTTCTCAGTTCCAAAAACCCTAAAGTATTATTATGTGTGTTAAACCAGCGCCTCTTGGCAATCACTTCAGACTTACTCTCTAGGCCCTTCACCAGCTTCATTGCCCTTCTCTGGACACACTCCAGCACCTCAATGTTGTTCTTGAAGTGAGGGGCCCAGAACTGGACACAGTGCTTAAGGTTCAGCCTCACCAGTGCCAAGTACAGAGTGACAATGACTTCCCTGGTCCTGCTGGCCACACTATTTTTGATACAGACCAGAGTGCCATTGTTCTTTTTGGCCATACATTTAATGTCAGACTGGCAAATCAAGACTGCGTTTTTTTCATCCTCAGTTTATGTCACATGGAAAAGGATATTCTAACTAGATTGGAAAAAATGCTGTTGTATCTTTGACTTACAAAAGTAAATCCAAATGTCTTACCATTTGGTTTCTTGGGTGATGACCATTCCACAGCTAGTTCTGTAGAGCTGGTGGTTTCTATCATCAGTAGTTGTAGCCCTTCTGGAGGAGCTTGTGCAGTAATTACTGTTACTGGCAGTCTCTTTAAGCAGCCTTCACTAGGATGAGCTAGCACAGAAAAAAACATACTTTGTAAATAGAATGAGATTCCAAATAATTGCTGAAGTTTTAAGTCTTGGGCCACAAGGCCCAAGATCAACTAAGCTAGTACACGTCAAAATGCATTTTTCTATGAGCTCAGAGTCCTTGGAGACGCTTATCCAGCAAAGTAGAACAGAGCAGTGACTAAGAGGAAAGATGGGATTTAAATTCAAGCTTCCTATAGGCATCCCAGATGTTGATCTGTATGTCACTTAGGCACTTATCATAAAACCATCAGTGTTACTGGCTTGTATGTTATAGGAATAGAAGGTGGTATATGGAGATAACGACATCCTATCTGTCAAGGTCTGAACACCTAAAACAAACAGGTGATAAAAAGTGTATCAGACTAACACTTAAAAAATAAACTTAATTTGCATGCTTAAAGTCTTTCCTACCCTAACCCAAGACACAAGATAGTTATGCCCATTTGCATGCTCTTCTTGAGATCATTAAGAAGACTGTAATTTCTCAACTTCTTTTTTCTTTTTTGAACACAAAAAAATGTATTCTTGATAGTCAAACAGCAGTAGATGGTTTCACATCATTAAGAAATTAGGGGAATTCCCAGGAAATGTCAAAAATATCTTTTGAAACTTTATCTATGTTAAATAGAATCATGCTAATATCCAGTTATCCAGCTAAATACATTCAGAATTTTTCACTTTCTCCGAAGCATGTAGGTAGTGTCATGAAATAACATCCTCAGCAATGTTCTTGCTTTCAAGTACATTACTGAGCTCACATTTATCGCAATCAAGTGTAACAGCTTTTCTTTTGAAATGAATTCACATTTTTACTTAAGCCAGGCTTTTAAAACAAATCAAGGAATTGGGATATTTTCTATAATCTCTCTTAAGGTTTTTTTGATGTTTCTTTCTCTCCTCTCAAACACTTAATCCCATGCTTATATGGCATTGCATACATTTCCCCTGTATGTACTGCAGTGTGTCCAAATTCAGATTTCACTTTAGCATCACATTATCTAGGAAAAATAGGTGTTACTGGCAGCCATTCTTCAGAGGTAATGGGCTACAAAATAGGTAATAGGAAATTCCTGTGTTGAGTAGACTGTATACCCAAAATGAAAATCCATCAGGGGTCATGATTTCCCCTTCTGCAGGAAGAGCAGTTTGTCCAACAAAATGTATTTAACAAAGCTTTCGTGTTGTAAATGATAGGATAATGTTATGTTTTAAAAAATAGGCTTTGAAGTTACCCATGAGCTGCTCTTGATTAATTTAAAATTTTAGGTTTACACACCCGGCAATAAACTCTTTTATTAACATTTTATTGCAACTGAACTTCATGGCTCTTGCGCTCGCCTAACAGTGCCGCGGTAACTGCTCGGAGGCAGGTGTTCCGAAGGATGCCCTGAATCAACAGAGGCAAGTCCGACCTAAGCCAGACATCGCCATAAAACCGCCTTAGGCGGAGCTCATAAACGCGCCGCTCCGCCTGTGACGCCGCTCCCGGCACCGGCGGCCTGGCTGGAACTTCTGCACGGAGCAGTGCTGTCCTGTGGGTCCGTTCTGCCCGGGCCCGGGACCTCTGGGCCGCGATGGGATGCGGGGACGGTTCCCGTCGGGTCCCGCCGCCACTGCCACCCCGGGCGGGGACGGACCGACAGCGGGCTCTGTCCATGGTAGCTGTGGCTCCCGGGCAGAGACCTTAGGGGGATTGTCGTTGCTATTCCTTTTATTTCCTATTTTCTTCAGTTTTCTCTCTACTTTTTAAATATATCTCTTTCTTTTTCTTTTTGATTTTTTTCTTTTTTAAACTTTTTTCTTTTTAAAAAATTTCCCCCCTTTTCCCTTTCTCCTCCCTCCCCTTAGTTTAGTCCCTTCCTGCTAAATATTGACTTTACAAAAAAAAAAAAACCCAAACACCTCAGTGAAAACCTTTTCACTCTACCCTGTTTAATTCAGTATGAATTTTTAATCTATATATCATCCTTAGCTATAAGACTGGAGTAATATATGAAGCATAGAATCTTGGCTTGTTACACAGGTGACACAGTGGTAATTTCTTCTGGGGTCTACCGATTTTTCACTTGTATAAACTGTGCAAGGTGATTTTCATTATAACTGAACACAGACAATATTGTTCCAATCTCTATTTCAACTTATGAGCTTTAATGTGAAACAAAATACTGAAGAAATGCTCAGAATTAAATATAAAAAGTTCTTGCAATAACTGTGCTAAGAATCAATCTAAAAATCATACAGCCATAGAAACATTAAGGTTGGAACACAGAGCCCAACTGTCAATGTAGCACCACCCCCGTGTTCACCATTAAACCATGTCCACAGGTGATATATTCACATATTTTTTTTTTTTACACCTCCAGGGATGGTGTGTCCACCACTTCCTTAGGCAGTCTATGCTTGACAACAATTCCTGTAAAAATTTTTTACTTAATATCTAATCTAAACTTCCCTGGTGTAACATGATGTCACTTTTTCTCATCACTTTTTACTGACCCCAATTTTGCTTCAGCCTCCTTTTTGTAGAGAGCGATAAGGTCCCCTCCTCGAGTCTCCTTTTCTTCAGGTTAAATAACTCCAGCTCCCTCAGCTGCTCCTCATATGACTTACTCTAGACCTTTCACCAGCTTTGTTGCTCTTCTCTAGACACATTCCAGCACCTCACTGTCTTTCTTGTGATGACAGACCTAAAATTTAACAGAGAATTTGAGGTGTGTGAGGACTGTTGACTCTTCAGGAATGCTGTTCCTTGAGAGCTCTCTGGATTGGTGATTTAATTAGCAACATTGTTCATCCAAAAAAAAAAAAAAGTACCATATCAAAGTAAATCCCTTGAGCTGTTGAGTGGCTGATTTTTCACACATGAGAGACATATACAATGAGCAGACAGGGCTGGTAACTAGTGATTAATTATTTGTGTGTCGCATGGATCATATTTTCAGAGTACAGAGTTATAGACCCAAAGCATCAACATAAAATTCAGCACACCTTTTCCAGAGGAAAAAATGAGTCTCCACTTGCTCTTTTCAATGTCTCACTCTGCTGGCTGATACAAAACAGCAGCTTTCTGCTGTAAGCTCATATCAATTAGGAGACTTAGCAGGTGGCACAAACTAGGGGACAGACATTTCCAGTGTCTCTGTATCTGGCTCTGGCATGCCAGTGTAGTCTGTTGCACTGGCAGGGATAAGCTGTTGTATTATAGGCAAGGCCTTTACTCTTTTCCTTCTTTCTTTAAAAGGATTTCCTTCTTATTAGTCTTTGAAGCCTAAATCAAGGATGCAATTGGCCAATGCAAAGTAATATTTGTGCCCAAAATGTCACCCAAAATTTTTGCATAGCCTGATCCTTCTTTGAAGCTTTCAACATTTCAGATCTTGGTCTTTTAAAAACTTATTTATTAGCTTAGTTTATCACAAGGAAGCAATCTCTCTCTGGACCTTATAGTCTTTGGTCCTTTTCTCCGTTTACACAGCCCAATTGGATTTATCTTGGCAGGAGCCTCTCCCTGAATTACCTCTGTGTAGGGAAAATTCCCAGTAGTTTCTGACGGGCAGGGAAAGACCTGTTTCCTTCTGAGCTGGCTCTACCCACAGGATGTTAATCTGTCCTCTGCTGCAGCAAGGCCTCCATCTGAGAGCGACAAGAAGCAAACAGGATGAAAATCTGTATAGGGCAGGGGTATTTTCTGTGTGGAAAAAAAGTAAGACAGATATGGAAGCTTGTCACTGGTTGAAATAAAACCACTGAAAATATATAACAAAAGCAAGGATTAAAAAAAAGCCCAATTCCTGCAAAGCTATAATGCATTTGAAAGTAGGTATTTCATTGCTATGAAAGAAAAAATGGCAGAAGTGTGTGTCTTTGAAACACAATGAAACAAGAACATTTCATCCTTCTAAGAAATGTAGTTTGAATCTCCTTCTCTCAGCTTGAACCAGTACAGGAATTGGAAGCTGGGGGAGGATCCTTGTTTATCCTTCTCTGGGTACTTGTGCTTTGCTCAGGTATGGCTGAAAACGGAATCTGAATGTATTTTTTTTCATTGTTTGTATTATGATAAGATTATCCGTAAGCAGGTGAACACTGGAACGACAAGGGTGGAGCTCTTTATTACTGCAAGTCATCTTTATGCTCATAAGTAAGCCTTTGGAATTGAATGGGATTGCTCAACTGTGCAAGAGTGCACAGGATGTGCCCATAAACCAAACTAAAACAACCTATCCAACGTAATTAAAACAGGATCCTATGCATGAAGGGAAAGCCCTTGTTGTTTATGTTATAAAACATTATTAAAACACTCTTGGCTTGTTACACATTGGTGCTTGATGTTTTGCCATGTATTTCTAGTTTTGGTGGTTTCACATGGGCATCTTTAGGTCCTGGAAAGCCCTGCTCACACAAACATAGCTGGAGTCATATGGGTGTCTCACTTGGGACTCTAATGTGATCACTCAGATAAGGGTGGTAAGACCTGGCTTTGAATGTCTGGTGATCATTTATGTACTCAATGTATGAATGTATCCAAAGCCAATTACAGCAGGTGAACTGATGTGATCAGTGCCTTGAGGTTCCCTTTCATACTGCACAGTACTTATTTCCAGAAGCATTTCTGTTGGTTGGGTCGTGTGAGACAGACCTCCGCTTAAAAAAAGATTTTATTTCATTACCATTTCTGTAGCAGACACAACTGTTAAATTACCAGCTCTGCAATTTCTTCTGTCACAGGAACTGCCCACTGAGAGGGCTGCTCCTACAACTCTGTGTGAACCATCTACTAGAGGGCCCCCAAACAATGGTGTTTGTAGTGGGTGTCTGCCCTTTCCTATGCAGCCATAAGGGGTGTTTCAAAAGCCCCCTAGATGAATGACCCCTATTCAGTTAGCAGCTGGGGATTTGGGAGGGCAAGCAGAGCCCAGTATATGGTACTAAGCACAGCCTATTGCCGGGCTATTTGAAAATTCAGGTAGCTGCACGTGTGTGTGTGTGTGTGTGCCATCTTCCAGTCTGAATAGAGAGGGTAAGTAGTTCCTAAGAAAAAGATATTACATGAAGCAGCTTCCTGTGATATCATTAGCTCTGAAAGGTTTAGTCCTGCTTGTAACAGGGAGGTACAGAATGGCAGTGGAAAAGTCAATGAACCAGCTGAATATTTTTCCATCATAGTAGGTTGGTGTTCAGATTTCTTTGCATTTTGGCTTTAATTTTATCCAGGTTGGGGGTTTCTTGGAGTGAGTTCAGTTCCATTTCAAAATGACGAAAACAATGCATTCTGAATGGGCAATAAAAACTGAGTACACACGACAGGGTGTGTGCTTGACTGCCTTACCAATGTCTCTTGGCTAGGTGGCATAAAGCCATGTGAGCCCAGCATAAGTGTCTTGTAGCATTTCAGCACTACTATAACATGTATTTTATGGCTGAAATAAAACACACAGAAAGAATTGTCTCTTGAACCTTTGTGTAAAACTTTTGTCAGAAAAAGAAAAGGAAAAAATTACTTTGCTTCTTAACAGGTTCTTTTTATTTCTCAGATACTTTGGCAATAGTGTGAATACAAAAAATAGCCCCAAATCCTGCTTAGAACACACAGGTGGATATATTTTTTCAAAACGCCTTTGTGTATTTCTGGTCTCATTGGTGGAAACAGTTTACCTGATGAGTCTAAAAATCCTTTTATAAAAGTCTCTCGAGAGGATTAGAATATTAAATTTCTTAGAAGTGTTTTTGTCAGTATTTAATTTTTTAATGAAAAGAATTTAAAGGTTTAGCTCTTGGATTCAATTGAAAATTAAGCAGTTATGCATATTTTTAATATGAGATTTTCCAATAAAAATACTTTGAGTCTTTACTACGTTAAATAATATGCTATTCTTTGATTTATTTTATTGTCGTGATAATACCATTACTCTTCCCCCCCTCCCCCCCCAGTGTGTATCTGCCTCCCTCTTCTCCAGTTTTTTTCTTTAGCATCTGAGATTTGGACTAGACAAATAGTGCTTGGACTGGATTAGACTAGTGTTGCTTGTTCTGAAATCCTTTGAAGAGCTTCGTCCCCTACCCTGCATTTCATGTACTAGTTTCATAGTTACCTCAGCCTAACTATTTGTTGAGTCCTCACAAATGTGAGGACAAATTATGTGTTTCCTGCTAACTTCCTTACAGAGATGTTCAGGCTCTTTTTATCTGCCATATACCTATGACATTTTTTATTGACCCCTTTCCTTTACCTGTGACTGCGGGAAGCTTTCTACCTTCTTCCTGTTCTTTTCCTTTCAACAGTCCCACCCAGTCTGGTTTAAACCTTTCTTGTATTTCGTAGCACTTGTCATCCAAAAACTACAAGTCCTATAATGTGCTTGGATGAAGCAAGCCTCAGTATCCTGCTTAGCTATATTTGGAATTAAGATCTCCACCTTAGATGTGGAGGACCTGATTTGGAGCTGCTTATCGAAGCTCTGTGCTACAGTCAGGAAAAAGGCAACACCTCCTGGCAGACTGTTGAACATCCTACCACTGCATGCTAGTTTCTGAAAGCAGAAATGATCAGAAGTTGGATGTCACTCCTAGGTCAGACACCAGCAAAGTTATTTTGGCTGTTGAAATCCAGAACATAGTGTTCATGTCCTACTGACTACTCTCATATCTTCTGCCCTCTTGGCCTGGTAACCTCTTCAAGTGCCCCTCTGTTTAATTTCTAATTTTAAACAATTAAAATTTCAGGATTTTCTAATTAAATAACTTTGTATAAAGAAAGTGTGTTTTGCACAGTGTGTGGCAGAAAACCTCTCAGGTTCAAGTGGCATTTCTTGAGATGTAGGTAGGAAGTTCACTCTGTCAAAGGCACTGAGGTTTGAAGGTTTTCTGCCCTTCAGACTTCAGCTGTGACAAACAGACACTCAGACCTTCCAGTGTGAATGGCTCCAGAGGATGCTTCAATGTCAGGGCCATCATTAACCCGGGGTAGGGAAAGTCCCTCAAATCCCCTAGGGGATGATTTGTGAGTCTTGGGTTATCCTGAGGGAGCCTGAAAGAAAAGTGGTTTGAAGCAGTGGCAGTGTCTGCACCAAGCACGAATCTACCCAGAGCCTAGGACTCTGCAGGGCAGAGGCTGTCAGAAACTCATTTCTCTCATTGCACAGGCATTGTGAAAAATAAATTTCGGTTTAGAAACTTGGAAGTGGCATGTTGAAAATGATGTCCCTCTCTGAATTTCCAGAGCATGGGCACTGGAACAAAATCAAGTCTCAAAGCATTTATCTTCCAGCCAGCTTGACTAATTTCCTTCTCTTGAAAAGCAGAGGATTTACCAGTAACTAATTGTATTGGTGAAAGGGCTGCTAATATCCAGAAATCTGGTTCTGCCCTCTGCTAAGGGCATCACAGAGGATCAGGACCCAAATTAATTGTGAGAGAGTTGTCCTTTATTATTTGTTAGCAGTCATGAATTTGACTTTTCCATGAAAAAATATAAACTGTAAATTACCATTTTTTATGATTTACATGCATTTTAATAGTTTTTAACTTCGTCTTTTGCATTTCACGAATTCATTTTATCGTGTTCCATCGATAAGTTTACAGTATGTGATGCATTTAATACTATACATGTTATCAATTCCAACAGGCTTTGTAGTTGTTTGCACAAAATGTATTAGTGAGAGAACAGTAAAAGTGCATTGTCCTAAATTTTTGAACCATCAGCAAAAAGAAGGGCACATGCTTTATTGTTCTGGTTCATAAAAACCCAGCTGAATGGATATTGTGTGTGAACAACACGAGGTTCATCAGCGCTACTCCATGTGGAAAAGCCCACTTCAGTTGGTTTAAACTAGACTGGTGTGCACTCATTGTTAGCACAGGTGTCTGAATGCTCCTGATTACAAAGTTTTGGTGCCTCTGATGGCAAAACAAATATGTGCAACTTCAGCTTGAAAAACAGGTGCCAAGTATTTGAATTTCATACCATGTCTAGTCTGGATCACAGGAACTTTTTTTTTAATTATGTGTCTTTTTGTTCATCTGCAGTTTGGGTAGCTTCAGCTTCCTTGTGCGGGTGTTGAGGAACACATCTAGGACAAGCTGAGCACCTGCACGCTCATGCCCACAAGTGACTTGAACAAAATTACTGCTAGAGCAAATTAATGAAAGCAAGAAGGCAGTGAGGTCTTAGTTTAGATGCTGAGCTGGAAAATCAAATTAAAAATGAGTCTTCAGAAGTCAGGGCCATCACAGGAAAGTCAAAATGAGCATCCCCTGACCCAACTTTTGTCGCTGTGCAGGGAAGCGGAAGCTCGTCCCTGCATGGAGGGCTGTGTGTGCCCATGAGATGGCTCTGCTTCATAGACTTTGTCAGTTGTCCCTCGTTGGTTGGGGCAAAGATCATTTTTTGACGTTTGTGCATTGACTGACAAAATATGATAATACAAGTGATAAGTGGACGTGAGTGTTTTGCTGAGCCATGAGAGCTGGAGAATTCAAGTGGCATTTGTGGATGCTGGGAAGATGCCCTGAGGGGCAGGGATGACGTAGACTGGTGTTGGAAAATGGGAAAAGTGCTTCAGAAACTGGACAAGGCATTTGCAGTGATTTTCTTGGTGCTTTAGAAGGTCTGTGCATTTTGGTATTACTTTGTAAAGATAGGTCTAGATATATTTAATTTTGCTACATAACAAAAGCTACAAAAATGACCTACAAAAGTATTATAGCTCAGGTTAACATGAACTTTGACCTTTTTACAATTTTATTTGCTCCCGTTTCTCTCTTTCAAGCATGTAAGTGATATGAAGTCCTGTAAACCAAGCTGCTGGAATAAACTAGAAAATGGCATAGACCAAGCAGGAGAAATGGGGAGGGAGGGATTTGGCTGCAGGTTATCAACCATTAATTATTCATTTTGTAAACAATGAAGGAGTGTAAGAGCACCCAGGGCAGGTAGGTAGACTATTAGGTTGTAAGATAACAGAGATAGGGGAAAATAAGGAAAAAATCCTTAGCAAACAAACCTGAATGTTATGAATAACTGTCACAAGCCTTCCTATATCATAAAAGAAAACACCAGTAAATTATTAATCATTTCCACTAAAGTAATTGCACCAGTGTTTGACGACAGAGTAGGATATGACGGACACGAATTCAAAGCTAGAGTTTTACAAAATATCAATAGAAAAGACATAACTTAGGGAAACGGTTGAAAGCATATTTTTATGTCAAGTTGGAGTAAAATCATGTCACAAACTTCAGAGCTCATTAAGACAAAAAATGCTTAGGATTTTGCTTTTTCTTTGAGTTTAGCAAGAGGAGGAAGTAGTGATTTGAAAGACAGATGTGGCTATATGAGTTTCTGTTTCATGCGATTTTCTTTCCAGTATCTGATACTACTTACATGCTCTCAGTGTACACAGCAGTCTTATGTGTCATCCTATCAGTGAGTACTCAAGCAGAAATTATTACATTGAAGTTTTCTCAACAAGGAGTTGGAAAAGCAAGAAACACATTTAGAAATAACATATCTGCACAAGCTACTCTTTTAGCCTAAAACCTCTTATCTAAACTCCCCAAGCAAGCATGTAATTATGACAATCCAAATGCTCTTTAATAACGACAAAGGTCTGTTTTTCCAACAGAAAGTAATTGCTATAAATGCCATGGAGCAGTACTTGTTGACTGTATATGCTACAAGTAAGTGAGATGCTTTCCAGGAATCTGTTTTCTCGTGCACAATTTAACTGTTAGAGAGATCGTGTTTGGGGTGCCTATTAGGGCTGCATGTGATGTCCTGGCTTGGCTGAGGCAAGCTGGCAGGTCGAAGGGCTGCCCAGCCTGGTGGTGTCACTCCCTGCTCAGGAAGCAGGGGAGCTCTGCATCTTGAACCTCAGTTGCCCAGCTAGGCACCCATGTTTGCTTCCAAGGGAAAAGGGATCAGAGCAAGCGAGGGGACTACTGCTTACCCTGCTGTGAAGTTGGGGTGTGCTGCACACAGCATGCTCATCTCCTGTGTTTTATACTGAGGTACTGAAATCCACTGTTTGCTGTGTGCCCAGCCACTGCTACGACCTCTTTCCACTGAATTCTGCTTCTCCAGACAGCAAAAGCTGAGGGCATCATGCAGCTGCAACCACTTCTTCCTGGGTCCCTCCTGGGTCTGCTATGCCAGCCCTTGTAAGGAATTAATAGGGAAGGAATGGGAGAAGGGTCCCCTCCACCCTAGCTCCCACCATCCCTTCAATTTTACAAACTACAAATAAAATATAAACCAGCAATTCTAGGTTCCACCAATAGCCCCAGGCTTCAAGGTAACATGTGCTACCATATCAGTGCTATAAAAAGTATGTTAGGTGAGTTTGTGGCACTCTTGTTTCCCTTAAATTGTTCTGCATTAGGACTACGAGTCCTAATTTTTCCATATTTTCACATGACAAGCAGCAAAGGAAAGCATAAAACATAGGGGATGTGAGGAGTGAAAATGCATAATGCTTTCAGCAGGAGAGGGCTTTAAGAGATGAAGCATGATCCTGAACCTCATCATACATATTCTGCCCTAGAGGATGCTGTTGTGGGAGCTGTTTTATGAGATGATGCTTAGACTCAGAGTCTTACACTTACTGAATGTTTAGAAATACAACTTATATACCCAGCAAGAAGGAATTTTATTGTTACATTTTGTTTGTGTTTTCATGCTAAATTTTTTTCTGTATCTCCACCATACTTGGGTCAAGCCCTTGCCAAACATTAAAACTTCCCTGAGATTATTCTCTCTTCTCTTCTAATGTGATTTTCATTTAAACAGTTAGTGCTACTAATGCTATTTTCTGAGAATCAATTTTCAAATTATGTAGTTGCTGTATGGCTTTTGTTTTGCTTGTAATCTTGTAGTTTGATAATACTTCTGAAACAGCTCAACAGAATCTGATTACTCCAAGGACTCTGAAGTGTGCCTGAGCCCCATGAATTGCTGTGCCTATCCCAAAATGAACCATGCATGTCGCCATCAGGGCTGAAAGAAGCACAGATTTTAGTCAAGTGTTGAAAAGAACATAGAGAGATCTCTGCCCACACTTCACTTCCATGAGATTTTCATGCGTGAAGGACAAACTGCATCTTTGAGGAACTGTGTTTTCTTCAAAAGACCAGAGTTGGGACTCTGCTGCTTTTTCCACACCGAACTGAGTGAGTGCCTGTCCTGGGACACTCCCAGCAGACAGGGTTGGAGGTGGCATATGAAGCTCCTGCTGTATTTGGCTTTCTTCTCCACTGTGTGAGAAAGTACCTAGAGACATACTTGGCTCAATTTTAGTTTGGGGAAGGATAGCATTGAGTGACAAACAGACATGGGACCAAGTCTTGGAAATTGGAGCCTTGCTAAGGAAAGAAACAATGCCCTTTCAGTCTGAAGCCATTCCCCCTTGTCCTGTCACTACATGCTCTTGTTAAAGGTCCCTCTCCATCTTTCTTGTGGGCTCCCTTCAGCTATTGGAAGGTCACAATTAGGTCACTCCTAAGCCTTCTCTTTCAGGCTAAATAATCCCAATTCTCTCAGCTTTTCCTCGTAGAAGAGATACTCCATACCTCTAATCATCTTGGTGTCCCTCCTCTGGACTTGCTCTAGCAGGTCAATGTCTTTTCTGTGCTGAGGACCCTAGAGCTGGATGCAGAACTCCAGGTGGGGTTTCACCAGAGCAGAGTAGAGGGGAGAATTACCTCCCTTGGCCTGCTGGCCACACTACTTTTGATGCAGCCCAGAACATGACTGGCTTTCTGGGTTGCAAGCGTACACTGCTGGGTCATGTCCAGCCTCTCATCCTCCAGCACCCCCAAGTCCTTCCTGGCAGGGATCTGTTCATCCCTCAGCCTGTATTGATACTGGGGATTGCCCTGACCCAGATGCAGCACCTTGCCCTTGGCCTTGTTAAACCTCATGAGATTCCCATGGGTTCGCTTCTCAGGCTTGTTCAGGTCCCTCTGGATAGCATCCCATCCTTCAGGTGTGACAAACATACCACTGAGCTTGGTGTCATCTGCAAATTTGCTGAGGGTGCACTTTATCCCACTGTCTGTGTCATCAATGAAGATATTAAATAAAAAAACACTGGTCTGAGTACAGTCCCCTGAGGGATAGCATTTGTCACCGATGTCCATTGGGACTCTGAGACATTGACCACTACCCTCTGGATGTGACTGTCCCACCAATTTCTTATCCATCTAACAATCCACCCCTCAAATCCATCTCTCTCTAATTTAGAGAGAAGGATGTTGTGGGGGGTCCTGTCAAAGGCTTTATGGAAGTCCACATCTGTAGCCCTTCTTTTGTCCACTGATGGAGTGACTTCCTCATAGAAGGCCACTGGGTTGGTCAGGTAGGACTTGCCCTTGATGAAGCTGTGCTGGCTATCCCAAATCACCTCCCCATTCTCCATGTACCTTAGCATAGTTTCTAGCAAGATCTGTTCCATGGCCTTCCCAGGCAGAGAGAACTAACAGATCAGTGGTGCCCAGAGTACTCCTTTCTATCCTTTTTTAAGATGGGTACAATATTTCCCTTTTTTCAGTCACCTGGGACTTCACCTGACTGTCAAGACTTTTCAAATATGATGGAGAGTGGCTTGGCAACTACATCAGCCAATTCCCTCAGGATTCTGGGATGCATCTCATCAGGTCCCATAGATCTGTGTACGTTCAGGTCCTCAGACGGTCATTAACCCAATCTTACAGTGGGAGGGACTTTGCTTCCCAAGTCCCCATCCTACTCTCCATCCACTTGAGAGGTGTGGGAAGAGAGGTTGCCACTGAAAACTGAGGCAAAAAAGTTGTTGAGTACTTCAGCCTTCTCATCCCTTCTTACCAGTTTTCCAGCATTGTTTATGGGGGGGAGTACACCTTCTTTGATCTTTGTTTTCTTTGTTAAATCTGGTTATATCTCTATATGGTCTCTCTCTGGTCAATCACTCTTATTTATGCTTTTTCCAACAAATCCTCTAATACAGAGTATGTAGACAAGAAGCAACAACCCCGGGGTGGGGGGGTAACATGGCAGGCAGTCGGCTGAGAGGAGAAGGCTGCTCCCCACCTCACTGAGCCCACAGTCTCTTAATGAATGAAACCATGTGCTGCATTTCTATTGCTTCCATGGCCCATCTCAAGTATTTTGGGTGTTGGCCAGCTGGGACAAGCTTGCACACTGACCCACAGTAAGTGCTGGGAGTGTGTATCCTCTTGTATTTGCAGGGCAAAAGCACCAATAGGAAAGTTGGACCAAATTACAAAGCTGATTTCTACTCAGGCCATTATGCTTTCAACTGTTTTGTTTGATCTCTTATAGCAAATAACACCTTTAAAAGGCACTAAATTTAGCTCTGAAATAGTTTCACAAGTTTGCTTCCACTCATAAATGGTATCTAATGACAAGGACTTAATTATTGAGAAAGGCACGAATTACTTCCACATCCCAATCTTTCAAGCAGCTTAGCAGTTTTCAGTGTTTGCTTCCCCTGTGTGTCTCTATAAATAAATTTTCTGTGTTCTTTTATCGCTCCTTAGTTGCCACACTATATGAACTTCACTCCTAAAATAAAAAGTGGAAAGAGGACTGAGTTTAATGCTTATTTTTGCTGCTAAATCCCTGTACAAGTTAGTTACAGGCATGTTTTCTACCTCTCAGCGATGGTAGTTCAGTGCTAGTGAAAAGGGAGGGTGGATAATGTGACATGCATTTTACTTTCAGCAAGCTTGTTATACCAGCTCTGAATTTTTCATGAAGGCTTCAGTAACCTGTAGCCGAAGCTCGGGGGGTTTCCACCACAAAGAGGTGGATCGGCTTAGCTCTCACTTCCCATCTGGCACAGGGTGACAGGGACAGTCGGGGGCTGAAGGAAACCTGAAGAAGAAAAAAGTTCATGTGGGACATCCATTGTGATGCATGAAAAGCTAAACATGTGCCTCTTGTAGGGACGCAGCTTTGAAACACTTACTTATCTCTGGCTTCAGATTATATTTAGTCAGGGTGTTTTACTTCAGTCACCGGCACAGCTGTCCTGTCTGTAAATAATACTACAGATAGATTCCCTCAAACCTTTATTTTGCCAAGGCTGCACTTTCAGCATCTCTCAGCAGCTTGTAGCACAAATTCTTGTCTTCTGCCTAGCTAAAATGAGGTTTAAATTAGAGTCCGTGTCACAAAAGAATTTTTTTGTCCACTTGTTGATTTTTATTTTTTCTAAATAATAAAAAGTAAAGTCTAGACCAATGGAAGTGATTTTGTTTTTTTTTTATTCATTTAGTTAAAAGCAACCCAAAAGGGGTCTCTTTAGAAAATCTCTTTAGAAATAAATTGCTGTCTATAAACACTCTAAAGAAAAGAAAACCCTGCAGTTCTGCAGTCTTCTAGCAGGTGGTTCCCAGAAGCAATATAACCCCACTGTGTATGGGAGTCAAGCTGATGCGCCCCTCTGATGGGACATTCTGCACACTCAGTTATGTACAAAAAAACTATCTATGACATATTTTATAAACAATGTAAAATGTGGAAAGACAAATATTTCGTAAGTTACATGGTGTCAGATTAACTGTTGTGATAATTCACTTCCTAAGGTTTTAGTGTTTTTAAATGCTCGAGAGATTTATTTTAAATTACATGATCACAGAGTGCAATTCTTCTGCACAAGATACAAATATTAGTTAGTTAGTTAAATTGCTGGGTAACTGCTGTTGTGAGAGTATGTTCTGACCTAATGAATGGATGGTTCAGTTGACCTCTTACTGTATGCAGTTTATCTCTCGCTCTATACACAAAGCAGTTATTTTATTTGTGATTTTTAATTTTTTTTCTGCAAGGCTTTTTTCAGTATCTCAAATGTTTCACAAATACCAGTTTAGCTTCAAGACTCCTTTTTGGGATAAGGCAGTGGCAAGGGGGTGTTGGTTTTCTTTTGGGGAGGGGAAAGCAGGAAGAGAAATAATGAGTCTGTGCTTAAAGTTTGGACCAGCTTGGAGTGTTCAGTCCAAGATGCTTATGGTCCTGTAGCAGGTATCACAGCTTCACTGTTGCTAGCCTGCTTTTCAGAAGCAGGGTTTTCCAAGAGAGAGAGAAATGGCATCCACCTGTGAAGAATTTGGCCACATTCCTTGCCCTTGAGTGTTAGGTATTTTTAAGTAGAGGATGGATCTACAGTTTAGGAAGGGCTGTCTCTGGTGCTTGCTCTAAAGTGCAAGGCCACTCTGCCACCCCTTGCTGGCTTTCCAGACCACTTGTGATTTCTGCAACCCTTGAGACAGGTGACAGCCTTTCTTGCCACACAATCCTGATTTGCTCCCCAAATGCATCAAATGAAGCAATTGTTGTATACAAAAAAAAAAAAAAAAGAGAATGGTCCATGCTAACAGGAGGTACTGCAGAGTATGCTTGTAACAGCAACTGCAAGTCTAGTACCTCCTGAATTTTTAGCTTGTGATGTTGCACCCTCAAATGCCATCACTGTGTTTTCTACATTTGTTTCTTTCTAAGTTGTTAGGAAATAGGAGCTCTAGTTTAGTATCTTCACATTAACATTTATGTTGGCCATCAGCAGGACTAGATCCTTCTCTGCCTTTAGCTAACGGATCACAGGAAACAGTAGCTAAGTCTCAAGCTGGAAGGAAACTGTTATTACTGTTTGTTATTACTGATTATTAGAAGTCCATTCTTCTTTCAGGGTTCAGAATTCACTGCTGCCCCCAGGGAAGTGTTCAGGCTCTTGAGGCCAAAGCCATCTTCCAGGACTTCATGCTCCCACTGCTTGCCCTTGCAGCAGCCCAGCTCCTCCTGTGCTTGACCTGCTTCCCTTCTCCAATCACTGCTGTCCCAGCTGTCCTCATTTCCATCCTCTCCGCTTTTTGAGAGGCATCAGTGTGAGCAAGTGCTGTGTCCCATCCCTCAGCTCCCCTCCTCAGGGCTGCAGCTGCAGAGGAGCCTCTTCAGAATTATTTAGTCCCTAGAGCCGAGGCATGCAGCACCCTTTCAGTAGCTCAGAGAGTGTATCTGTTCAACAGTTTGAACTTCTGCAAGCAGAGTTTTTCAGTGGCATGTAATTTGATCAAGTCACATGGGCTTTTGCATGTATGACAAGAGATACTACAACTGAAGATGCTTAGCCTTGCTATTTTTCAAGCTGTTGCCAGAAATCCCACTTGTGATTGTGGTTTTTCCAAACATAAATTGGAAAAGTGAACAAAATTATGTCATGCACGATACTAAAACAGGCCCCAGGTGAAATTTTTGTAATTTTTTCCTTTATAAAACGGGGAGAAAGATATCCCTAAAGACATTAAATAGCTTGTCTTTTATTAGCTTCAGACCATGGGATTTATTTAGCAGCTACCTGGTACTTCCTATAGTTACAACTACTTTGCTTTCTTAGTGTAATTAGTTTGCTTGATGTTGGGTTTAATTTGTAGGTATGTGTTTTTGGGAGAGGAACAGCAAGTATATTCAGCAGCCCTTCTGGCTGTCAGCTTCATGTGGTGATGTGCAGAAACCTCTGGCCAGAAATGTCCATAAGATCTCATTCAGTGTGACAGAACAACCTTAGCCATGGGGAACACTGGGCAGCCAGGCCCTTTGTAGGAAACATCATCCTTCCCTTTCAGTGCCAGTGTTTGGGTCTGGTCAAAAAGAGAGCTACTCTCCTGCAATTCTGTATCTCATTCCTCATAGTGGGAGAGCAGCTTGCTGGGAAGACTCTCGGTCCGGAGAGCAGGGGCAGCCCCAGGCATGCTAGGGAGCTGATGGCATGGCAGGACATGCTGAGCACAGGGCTGGTATTTCTGCAAGGGAAGGACTCCTGGTGCCAGAAGATGACCGTGTTTTTGGCACACGAGTGGTGTGCGGGTGCACGTACGCGCCGATGCGGTGTGACTGAATATCAGGGGTAAACAACTCCCTGCCAGATAACAGACTTTATTAAAATTATCAGTCAATCTCGAGATGTCGAGGCATGGGCTTCCCAAGAAGAGGCTTCTGACAGATAAATGTGTTTGTACTTGGATTGCAAGCTGCTTGTCACTGTTTAGGTAGCAGGTTTAAGATAGGTACTTAACATGGAAACCCAAAGCTGCTAGTGGCAACAGGCCTTTTACCCTCAAATAGCTTTTCTGCCTGCCTCACATTGTCTGCTCTTTCTTTTCAATTTGACAAATTGTACTCTCAAAGCCACCATAAGTAGTTATAGTCATTTCATATGAACTCGATGCTTTTTTTGAATCACCTTACATTTGTAATAAGGAAAATGTCCTTTTATTTTTTTCTTTCAATAAAATGCTCCTGTCTGTAATTGATCATGGGAAATAACAGAGCAGGCATTAACAAAAAAAGCCCAAAATGAAACAACGTAATTTTAAAGTCCAATCCAAACCTGAAAGCTCAGACTTAAAAATGCCCAGATTTAAATTTTTTTTTTTTTTTTTTTTTTGCTCTGAGTTGCATTTGTCAGTAAGATATTAAATAATCAGTGTCAGGTTCAGCTTTTGTCTCTGGGGGTCAGTGGATGTAACCTGTTCCCCGTAAATTCACAGTTTATGAGGCAGCAGCCATCTCTGCACAAGTGGGAGATGACTTTTGAACTCACACAGCCTCAGACGGGAGGAACATTGCACTTTATGAGCATGTTTAGAGGCTGAAAAGTCTTCCCTCATAAATCATGAAACTGTCTTAAGAGAGATAATTGTTTATCTTTAGACAAACAAACCCGCCTTGCAAACACACCCCCTGTATCTCTTCCTACTGGAGAAAAATAACAAGTGCCATCATAAATGTTATTTCCTTTGCCCTTTCCTTTAGGGAATGCACACAGCTAAGCTCATTATTGGTGAGGAAAATGATAGGAATCTATACTGATAATTTTCTTTTCCATGTTGCTGCATAGTCCTAATGAGAAATAACCTGTGAAGGGGAAAGAAAATGCAAAGTGTATGAGTTCAGAGAGTTTGCAGCTCACCAATGCAGTCTGTATGTGTTTCCTCATGTAAGACTTGAGAGCTTACCTCTCCCCAGGGGCTGTGAGGAGTCAGTATGCACAGAGTAAGCCCTGTGCTAAACTGCTTCTCCCGACCAGTTTCCAATCATGCACTGGCCCAGGCATCCCAAGACATCTCTTGCAAAAAAAGCAATGTGGTTCTTGTTGTCTGGAAGAGAAGACTTGCTTGGGTCAGTAAAACCAGTGTTGTTTTTCCCCTGCCATTTTGCAGAAGCAGCTCACCTGTCTTGTCTGCTCTGGTTTTTACATGTATTTCATCTTTTGTTCAAGACTCTCAGAGCCTGGGGAGGTTATATTAGGTTAGAGGAAACCAGGAAGAGCAGGCTCTCACAGCTCCTTTGTCTCCTTCCAAATGCAGATAGGAGCAGGAGAGTGAAGATTCTGCATATATTTTGCATTATTTGGGGGGGGAAGGTTGCAATATATCTGTTGGCATTTTCTACATAAGGGTGACTTCTGCAGGAAAAGAGAATAAAAAATCTGAATTCAGTTCTCACAGTGGCTACAGCACCTTCCCTTCCCAATTTCTGGAGTCTGTGCCTGAGCCTGGCTGTCAGGAGAGGGCTCTGAGCGAACAAGTGTAACATCATTCAAAAACTGTGTGTGTGCTGTGTGTTAGTTCTGTGAACATCTGCTGTTTTCACTTTGAACATTTTCTCCTAATTATTTACCAACAACCATGTTCATACTTAATGGTAATTTTTGACTATTTCTGTTAAAGCAAGCAGAACTTTGAATACTGCTCTGTGCATTTGTTAATTAGAAAATGAAATAAAGTGACACAAAAAATAACAGTTCTCCCCTCAACTCAAAAGCAGCAGCTAAGTACAGAGTAAATGAGATCAAACAGGACTACTACTACCACCACCAGAGCCAGCTGAATGGACAGTCTTACATAACCATAGTTAAGTTATTCTTTCTCTACACAGTTGTTAGCAGTCAGATACATATTTAATGGGTTTTCATTATACCCTATAAATGCTGGCACTAGAATACTTTCCCCAGGGCATTCTCTGAATAAAAGAAAGGAGAAAATGACGAATGCATTTAGCACATGCACCCACAACTTCATGATAAAAGCCAGCATTTCCCCATACAACACCTGTTGTCGTAGCTGGGTTAATTACTTTTCATTGTAATCAGCTGCCTGAAATATTTATCACGGTGCCTGTAATTTCCCAAATCTGAAAGCGACACCCATAAAAACAACACAACTTTGACTCTAATATTTCAGGTATGACATTCTGTGCATTCAACTTTTTTTGTTTGTTTGTTTGGATTCCTCGTGGGGTATAGTTCTTAACTCTCATTGGAAACTTCCATCAATTCAAAACTTTTTGAATTAGTAGAAGTGAATCTTCTCTGATGTTACACCAAAGCACTGCTTCTTACAGTATTATTTCTATAGCATTATACTTACTAAATGTAGAATAGGCATAATGTTTCCTTCTTTCTTGATTCCATTTTCAATCCCCCCCCGCTCACTGCCGCCTTCTAAATTACGGGATCTGTAAATCATATGGGCCTGTGGTGTGGCCCTGATGAATAATGTAGACTCTCTTTTGCCTGAGATATGAGACTTTTTTTTTTTTGAGAAGGGGTTTGCAGAAAGGGAAGCGTTGTGCCTGGAGGAGCCCCGTGGCTAAGCATTTGGGGTAGGTATGTGGAAACCTGTCCTGCAAGCCACCTGGCTGTATCTGATTCTGCTCTTGTTGTAGGGGATGGAACATGTCTTTTGTTGCCTTGCACAGAAGCAGGAATGGATCTGGTACTGTCAAAGAGCTTTTCAATTTTAGTACTTTATACAACAAAACCTGCACTAATATAACAATAATTGTCCCCAAAATCCAGTTTCTTAGCAGTCATCAAAAAGGGCGTATTGAGTCAAAACTTGAGCAATTTGAGAGAATCCCCAGTCATTGTACTCCAGATTTTGACCAAGGGCAGAGATATCCTTGTACTCAGCAAGTTTCTGCAAGGGGTTTAACTTCACAGTCTTCTCCTAAACCCAAATCCTTTATTCTTTGGAGAGCCCAAGAACTTTCATTCTTCCTATATAAACCTAAGGAGTGTTGTCTTTCCCCTATATCTAGAGAAGTCACATTAACATAGAAAAAATCAGTTACCTTTGCAAAACTGGCAGAAGTGGGAGAAAAGCAAATCAGCAAGCTGAGTTCTGCTATCTAAAGCTTTCCCTTTCCATAGCTTTGAAGGATGGAGTATAGTTAGAGCTAAGAAAATATGTGAGAAAGACAAAGCAAAAACAGAAGGGAAAGCTGCACTATGACCTCTTGGATTATTAGGAAATAACCCAGTTCCTAATCCCAGCACACCCTAAGGAATCCTTAGTGCTTCAAGGGAAGCTGTGAGGTTAAATAGTCTTGGCACACATAAATGATATTGATATGAGTGTCTGATAGGGTGCTTTAATAAGTGTGGTGCTACTGCATCATTCAGCATCTGACACATGTTGGGTCTTTTCCACCATATTGTGTCTTTTGAGAATTATTCTCCCCAGAGTCCTGTTGGTTGGGGCGTGACTGAGTGGTGCTGAAAGCTTCCCATAGATACCAGAGCGAGGTGTTCTGCTTACCTCTAGTGCTTAGTGCTCTTCTCCTAAGCTATTTCAGCGCATTAAACTGGCAGCAATATAATTTTCTCTTCTGCTGTAGTTGTCTGTGTCTGGTGCATGGGAGAGGGCAGGATCTTTTTGGCTGGGCAGGAGCAACCAGGAGGTGGGGGAGTTTTGGATGCTGGGTAACTGTGGTGTGGGCAGGTTCCACTGCTTCAGTATTCCTACAAGGCTTTGCTGTGTTGGAGATTTTAAAGGAAGATGATAAGCCTGAATTATTGCTGGCAAGTTATCTCAAGCCTTTCTAGTTACAGGAAGAATAGGAGCATATGAATGGTATAGCAGGAAACAGATAAGCCTTTTTGATGTCCTTCCGGCAGCAGAATGAGTAAAATGGCATAAAATGTGACCAGGTGTCTACTTGGAAGCTATAACGATTGGCTCAAACAACCATATCCTCACTAATTTATCCTGATGAATGAATGATTTTTTCCCTCTCTCTATCACAGGAATTTTTGGTGTCCGTATTTGATAAATGGTAGGAGTGGCAGAGTTCTTTAGAAGTCGTGGTTCATGGAAATACTCTAGTAATGATAAAATTTTCAACCAAAATGAATAGGTTTTCAGTATCCGACTGGACAAAGTCCCAAATAACCTGGTCTGATCGTCTAGCTGACCCTGATTTGAGTAGGAGGTTGGACTAGACAGCTTTTGCTCTCCCTTTCAACCCAAATTAACCTGTGACCTGAAGTGAAGCAGTTTGTCTGTAAATACACGGCTGTTGAGTAGTAAAAATTCATGTTAAGCAACGGTGGTAGCTCCTTACTACTATTGTGATAAAAAATGTATGAGGTCTTCTACAGTCACTGCATCAAGCTGGTGGAAGTTGCAGTAGTCCCCAGATGATCCTGATTTTTATCACTGACTCTCTTGGTTTAGAAATCAGCTATTTTTTAGAATTTCCCAGTTTAAAATACCAGAATCCTCAGGGGAGGCGGGAGGGCAGAAAGCTGTACCAAATCTTCTTCTGTTTTCTTGCTTATTTTCTCTTTTCCTTACTTTTCAGGTGTAGCCTCAGATGCTTACAACTCTTCAGCTTACTTGTTTGCATTGTGAAAATTGCAATCTGTATGACCATTAATTGTATTTTTTCAAGTATAGCTCTCAGGTTAGAGGGAAGTGTGGTTAGTTGACTGTTCAAGGCTTTAAACTCTGGGCAATTTAAAGAGAGTCGCTGCAGATGAGCTGTCCATCAACAAGATTGTTATTCGCAGGTCTAATGTCATATCCATGTGTAACAAGATTTTGATTGACAAGAAAGTTTGTTTTAGAAAGAGCAAAGGTCAACATTTCACTGACAGCTTAACAATGGAAATATTGCATCATCAGTATATTTTATGGAGTGATACATACATCTACATAAATGTAACACATGATGGTGAAACACTGGCACCAGATGAAGCTCTGAGCTAGGATGAAGTTTTGGAATACTTGGAAATAAAAAGTTATCTGTGCTTTATCCATCTTTTTGAGGAACAGACTTAAAATGTCTGTGGGTATGGCTCATGTAATGAATTTGACCCACATCACGTAGAAGTGCCTTCTCTGCGGGGCACTGTGGTTGAGCAGACAAGATGTTAATTGACTTTGTCAGTGACTTCCTTGGGGGACCTTGAACAAATGACTGCACCTGTGCATCACTTTCCCCTCCATTTAAAAGGGAGAAAGCATTTTGTCTGCTTTGAGTTTTAGGTATGGAAACTTCCCAAGCCCTTTTTGCTATAAGAGAATTACTTTAAAAAACCTGAAAGATACATAAAAGATAATATCTGAAAAGCCAGATGTTCAGAATACCAGTCCTGCTGGAAGACCTGTCCCAATCCCTCTCTTCTGGGTTTCTTTTCTCTCTTTCATTTATTTTTTTAATCTCTCCACTGTACTTTGTCTGGTGAGCTCCCTTCCTCCTGTCCCAGCCCACTTCTCAAATAATCAGCATTTCTTGACTTTATCTATGGAAATTATTTTTGCATTTAAAGCACACTAAACTAAAGCAGAGACTAAGAGAGTCATTTATGGCTATCATGGTTGACATTTGATCTACTTTTTCCTGTTTTCTCCTGTCCCATAGTGTTAAAGACTCCCCTTTCCCAGTCTCCACTTCAAAATAGTTGTGGGGTTTTTTTATTTTATCTTTTTTTTTTGCACTGCAACCTGTCAGTATTGATCTTCACTAGTGCCTGTGCTACAAGCCCAAAGACACCAAACTGAATAAATGGACAAAATAAAATTTCAAAGCACAAAGCCCTCCAAACATCTTCCTCACACACAGCCTAAATGTTTAGTTAACATTTGAATTAGACACTGAAGGTCAACAAATTCAGGCCCTGCTGGAGCAAGTGGGTCACTGGGAGTTGTAGCTGAGAGCTCTCCCTGCTGACCTGGTCCCTTTGTTTGCTCATGAGGATATCACAAAAGGCGTCATCTCCTCCGAGTCAGGTTTCCTTTCCCTGCTTCTTCACCACAGTTACCCCATGCTCTTCAACCACTAATATGTGAACTCTTCCCCAGTGTTCAGGGTCCTTTTTCATGCTGGATGATAATTCTTGTCTTCTCCCATCCCTGGAAAACTCTAGACCCTGGGCTTACTAAAGCTGCCTGATTTTCTCATGCCATAAAACAGCAGGAGAAGATGTGATTATAAAATAGAAACAATGATAATGCAATGAAGCAGCTTCCAGGGAGTATTACTCATCAAGTAATTAATTACTTGAATAATGGATGAATTTTAATTTTTAAAATCTAAAACTCAATGCTAATCCTTTTTTTTATCTAAAAAATAATCATCTAGTTGAAATTAAAAAATCATAACCTTGCTGACGGAAATGACAATTTTTGCATTAAGTAATTCAGCTTTGTAAGATATTAATTTTTTACCAGCAGTTCTTTTTTTCTCACTGTACTTGCAAGTACTAACACTTCTGTTCTGTATAAGCAGAAAAAGACAGAAGAAAAAAGCAGATACACTGTACCATTCATGCCTGATGGATAGTGTTGCAAGCAAAGCTGGGCACAAGTTGTTATTCCCCTTCTCTTGAAAAGAAATGCAGATGATTTAGGCTTTTTAAGGTTTCATGTCTTCATTAATTCTTTCCATAGTATTTTTTATTAAATTCTATGAAATTAAAACCTAAACCTACAGTGTCTGCTCCTGAGCCAAAATTCTCTGTTCCAGCAGCTGACGGGTATTTCAGTTGGGGTTCCTGCTTGACATTTCACTCATGGTACAGGTGCCCCATCACAAGCATGCTGACCTCTAAACACTGCCCAGAGAGGGCAAAAGGCTGCTCTGGACTTCTGTGAGAGCAACTCCCTCTCTGCAGAAGTGCACTTGGGCAAGAAGAAGCACCACAAAACCCACCTCCGGTTAAGAACAAGTGTGCATCTTGGGAAGTTTAGCAAGTGCACCTCCTGGGAGGCTCTAGTTGTCTCAGTAAGGCTTCCTTTAGCACCTTGTACTACCTACAGCATCTGCTAGGTACATCTTCTTGGTAAGGACAAATGATTCAGTACCTTGTTTGTTCCAGTTTTAATATGATTAACAATCCTTTCATCTCTAAATGACAAATTATGTATGGATTTTGTAAACCATATAAATAAGTAGTGGTTGGAATCTTATTTAATTAAAACTTTTTATGGGTGAACAAGGGACAAACAAGGCCATTCCTTTCCTCCTGATTCACCCAAACTAACCCTTGAGATGACTGTGTTTATCCACTGTAATTTAATGTTCTCATCTGCCTCTGTTCTCTGCTGCTTTGTAAGGCTGCAGTGCTACCTGTCCAAGGGGGAATTTGGTCTTTGTATGCTGCTGTTCAGGGCACAGTTGAGGATACCAAGGGTTTTTAGTGACCAGCTCTTTCCCAAGTGCCCTCTGGTGCAGGACTGTCACAGGTGCACTGTGTGCCCGTGATGGTACTGGGCAGTGACGTCTCATGCCAGCAGGCTACCAGCCTCCTGCACAACCAGTATGACACACCAGCTCTCCCTGAAGGGTGAGGTTTGCTTGTTAGGATAGCAGACCTGCAACAGGTTGCCTTTCCAGCAGTAATTTACATTTTAGGCAGTGTTGGTTCATTAATGTGTCCAGCTGTCACCCTCAATATAAGAAGGTAGATATTGGGGGACCCTGTTTTGAAAGCGGAGATCCAGTGGCTCTCAAGTGTGAAAGAGGCCAGTAGATGGGTTGTCTTGCAGCTTCCTTCAGGTATCTCAGAGCACGTTGGAGCACAAATCCTTTTTTTTTTTTTTTTGCAGCTTTCTTTTTCCCAGTTCTGGCTCTCTGTTTATATGCCCAAGTGTCAGAGTTCAGTAAAGCCCAAGCCACTGGGGAAGGCTGGGGAGCAGGCAGGTGTGTGATGTTGGGTGCAGACAGCATTAACTGGGTTTTGAGCAACATAACTTTGTTTCTTTTAAAGATGTTTGCCTTAAACCTTGTAGAATTTGTTTGTTGCTCTTTTTGTCCCTTTTACAATGTTCTACTCCAGTGCCCTGGTTGCACTGTTCAATCCTTTGTACATGTACTGATATATCGCTATGAATATGTTTTATTCCTCTTCCGCTGTAAGAGCAGAAAAAGCTGGGCAACCACGTGGCCAGTCTTGTTGTCAGGCTGTCCAGCTGCACCGGGGTGAGGGCAGCCCCACATCTGTTGTGTGCCAGGGGGATGCACTGCCAGAAACTGGAGCTTAATTCTCTGCCAAGAGGAGCAGGAGCAGGGCCAGCGCACCATGAGCCCAGGCTATTTTGTGAGCTCACACAGGCAGAGAAAGCTGACAGGCAGTTCTAATCCACTCTGCTGGTACCCGTAGATGACAGAGCACCAGTGCAGGAAGGAAAAAAAAAACTAATAATTGAAGTTGCACAACACGCGGCAGGGTTGGTTCCTGAGAAAAATATTAGGAAGGGCTCAGTCAGGACCACCTGAGCATGTTCCTGTCCATTTAGTGGTAGCAAATATCTGTATTCATATTTATGTTATCTCCCCTCTGCAGAGGGAAGTGATATGCCCTGAAATGGTATGTTACGGATATAATGTAGGAAGGCACAGCGTCCATACCAGAGGTATAATGTAAACATGCTTGGTGTGGATTATCTTTAATTTTATCATATAGAATCAAGCGTGAGCCTCATGTCTATGTTTCTAAAGTGTTTGCATGGGATTCACTTTCAGGAACTTCCAGATTTCATTCTCAGATTAAATTTATAAGGCCATACCACATTGACATTACACCAACGTCACTGCAGACATTTTTTGGTGACAAATGAGGGGATGCATTGGAAGGAATATAAAGGTCAAATGTAAGTGCTTTGGCTAAGCGACTGCCACTCGCTATGTGTTTGCATTATCCCTGACACTATGGGCCCTGACCTGGCTGACTTCAGCTATTAAAACATATTATTAATAAAAATCATCATAATCTGCAATTTGCTGTTGCAATGTGCACTGCCTGCTGGCACAAGCTTTGAAGCGCAAGGAAAGGCTTTCTATCAAACTCACTCGCGCCCAAGTTCAAATTTACCATTTTTATCTTCAAAGCCCAACCCAAAGTAGGGAAGGGACTGCCTCACGCCTGGGAGATCATGACCTCCCATGACAGCTACATGCTTCCAAAACAATGGATCTGTCAGCCACAACAGAGAGACTTGGAAGTGTGGGAGACAAAGATCTCTAGGCAACTTGGCCCACGATTATGGAATGCTTGGAGGAGATCAAAACCACCACAAAACTTGCCACCTTCAAATCAAATTTAAAGACCATGGCTTTTTATTTGTGCTTCCCCCCAGTACACCATCCCCTCAGAGAAAAGAAAAAAGTTGGTGTAAAAACACGTGCTTGTAGGGATGTTGAGGCAGGAGGTAAGATGGAAATGCAGATCTGTTTAGCTGTTTACTTGCACAGGAGGTACTTGAGGTCAGCTAGGAAGAGTCTGGTATAAATATTCAGGCACCTGAGCATAGCTGGAAATATCACTGGAACTTATTACAGTGGTATTTATAGAGATGTCTGCTTGACAATGTTCTTTACAGAGCACTGTATCCAGATCCTTATGAAATTATCTTAGAAGGAAGATACTAAGTGTAAGTTGACTACTAAAAATGGAGACAGTTCTGAAATACATGTCTGAAAACACTGATGATTAAGAGAATACCCCTACTCAGTTTCAAGTCTCTGCTTCTAAGGATGTATGTGTTAAATAGGAACAGGCATGGGCCTTACATCTACATTTCTGAATGCTTCCCAGGAGGTCCACTCTCATTGGCACTTGACATTTCTCCTACATAAATTAAATTGAAGTGATGTCTATGAAATTTAGGATTAGAGAAAACTGCTGGCATTTTGTTGATATTAGTAAGTATTTCTAATATGAAATAGTAGGAAAAACAATGTTGTGTATATGAGAAATAACACTGTTCGCACAGATGTTCCAGGAAATGAATTGATTTTATCTTTGTAGTTAGAAGAAAAGGAAAGTAAGTAGAGAACTGTGATATACCTTAGCAGTGAATATCTTACTGGTCCATACAGTCCTCAGTTTCCTAGGCAATCTCTTCATCCTTAAAACGTGTGTCCTTCTTCAGTATGTTTTGAGTGACTTATTCATGTTTTATGAGCTTTGTCATTACTGAGAGACTTTATTTTGCTTGCATATTTAATATATTCTGAAAATAGATTCTGGCAGCCATCAGAATTATTTTACCTAATTATTTTGTTTGCACTTTTTGATTAAACAATATATTCACAGAATCATAGAATAGAATCACAGAATCCTTTAGTCTGGAAAAGACCCTTAAAATCATTGAGTCCAAATGTAAACTTGTTAAACACTGATGAGGCATTCAGAGACAGCTCACTGTTTCATTATGAACTCCCTATTTACACTCGTAAAGAATTTGTCATATATATAATAGCTGACAGCAATACCAGTAGTTCACGTTTCGTCCTGAACATCAACAGCTATTTTCCTATGGATACAGCAGTAGAAAGTCCTTTGGTCCCAGCCCTTCACTTAATAGTGTATCTATTTCTTTCCCCTGAGTCCCAATCCCTTAATTAACCCTTTTCCCAAAGACTCGGTAGATGCCTGAAGGTGACTGAGGGATGGACTGGACTCACTGAGAATGAAGAGAACATTTTGTAGGGGTGTAAATACAAGCACCTCTTTGAGCAAAAGGCATTGACTAAAGGTGGGCATCCCATACATGAGTTGAGGAGGAGGGCGTTGCAGGAGCACTGCAGATTAGCAGTAGGAAATGGGGAGAGAAAGGAAAAGAAACTTCCTTTTTTATAGATTCTTGCGATCCCTGGATCTCTTCCCTGGAGCATCTGGTGTCCACCTCCTGACTCAGCTGCAGGAGACGTGCTTTGGCCCATTCTCCAGAGCTGCTGAGATGCTTTGATTCATCTACCTTGACCTGTAATATCAGCTGCTCACTTCTCCAATTAAAAATATGTCTCTCATTTCAATGCAACTGTTGGTTTTCTCATAGGAAACAAAGGCTGCTCAAGGCAGAGTATTAAACTAAACACTTGCTCTACACAGAGCAACTAAACTAGTATAGATCCACAGATATATCAAGGGAACAGCTTCATTTTCCTGCACATTTGTACATTCTCGGAGCTCCTATAACAAACTACCAGTTAGCAGTAACTTTGTCTGATTAAACTCTTCTCCAGGACTATGTCCTTTGGTGACATCCTAAAGAATTTCTTCTAGTGAAAACTGGAGTAACACCACTGTGTACAAATCAGTTTCAGAGGACTTGGTAGTAAATTTTCTGGCATGGAAAGAGAAAAATCCCTTCCTGCTGATAAGAAGTAGCATTGTCAGCTAGCAAAAATGGGCAGAGCTAAGGGTTAAGGAGCCACACTGCAATTATATTAATGAAGCTTGCTTTTTTTAAATTTTTTGAATAAACTTGGCTTTAACTGAGCTAATTTAATAAGGTGTTTTCACATTTCAGATAGGTTATCTCAGACTGATGAAACAATTTTCACCTTCCAAAAATCAATAGTAAAGTAAAGGTGCTTATTACAGTTTTCTTCATGGTGCTATTTCTTTAAAGGTGGGGAAACTAAGGACCATAGTTTGGGGAAAAAAATATATTTTCTTTATATTTTGTTCAATTTTGAATATTGTTTCCCAATTGTGGGATTTGAATTTCAAACAAGGCAATCATCCTTGAAGACATGAGAGGCAGAGGTGATTTGTTACCCATTGCTTCTACACTGGGCTTTAGCTGGCCTCAGTACAGCAAACCTCTGCTCAGGAGAGGGTGGTCCAATTGCTCGTTCTTGGAATCTGCTGGAAAGAATATGAAAATTGATAAAGGTGTGCAATATGATGGTTTCCTTGGGAAATATTTTGATTTTTAACTTGTGGTTTTAGGGGAAAAAAATTAAGTCTTTTCTTGCCATGATATCTGTTTTCAAACGAACATGCCATACTCAGAGCTGTGCTGAGAATGCATGGGAGGAGTAAGTACGTAATTTAAAACTTGACTGGATAAAACAAGTAGAATATTTTTTGAGAGCAACCTGGCTTTGCCAAATGAGATGCATTTTACAATTTAAGGTACCCTTTCATGCCAATATGTTTGTGTATTTCTGTTCTTACACTTAGTCTAGAAAGATAAGCTTCTTAGGAAAGGGCATGCATGTTTGTCACTTTCTGTGTTGAAATTTTCTACTGATGCATTCTTTCAAAAGTATTTTTGAGCTTTTACATGCCCATTTTTGATACGGGAAATTCCTCAGGAGTGTAATACTTACGATTTTTGTTGTATTTATAAAAGCACGGATAACTATCTTCACACAATACATGGAGATCTCCTTTTGTATCTTTCTAATTTTTTTTTTTTTTGGCTTAGACTGCAGCTAAATTAATATATTCCTCAAGAAGAATTCTTAGGTGTTAATAAAACTGATTTTTCTTTTTATTTCTGGGCATAGGAAGTAATAGTGAATGTCTGTCAGACAGGTGAACTCTTTTCACCAGCCACCACCCTATGTTTACACCTCTCTTACCAGAAATCTGGAGTGTACTTTGCTGAACTACAGAAAAATTTCAGAATTTTCAGCCATGTAGAACGTGCTAAATCTCAAAAATTGTTTTGCAGTCTTTAATCAAGGGTTTAACTTTGTGCAGACAATGTTTGCCTACAGAAAGGCACCAGATTTTTCCAACCTGTCCCTGATCTTTGTATTCCCATGGGTGATTCTGGACAGAGTCAACCAGCTGGGATTTAAATATTCTCTATCTGACTGAAGACATTTCTCTGTGTGGGGATGGTAGAAGCAGGTCTTCCTGTAAGTATGAACAGCAATCCTTCCCTGTTAATCCTCTCCATGTGGCTAATCCCACTCCAGGTGTAGGTGGTGGCCCGGCACTAGAGCTGATGGACCATTGGCAGATTTTTTTTGCTTGTTTGCCTGTTTTTCTGCACGGTGTTTTCTTCTTCTAGAGGAAAATAAATTCCTATCAGTTCTGAAATGCCTCCTCTGTACGTTGACAGCCTTCTCTCCTTTTTTCTCTGAAGAGACCCAGAGCAAGGGAATTGTTTGGATGCACAAAGCATTTCTTTTACAGAAGAGAAATGCTTTTGCTTGTAGGCTGTGATGCAATTCAGCTTTCTGCAGTATTAGTTTCCACCCCTTTTGTTTTTCACTGTCAGCAAGTGTTAACGTGTATACTACACCACATTTTCCTGTCTGTGACTAAGGATTTCTGTATTGGCTGAGGATGGAAATAATAGCAAAAAAGGTCTTGGTGGCCGTGGGTCTTGTTCTTTTCAAAAAGCTCACTCCCATGGCAACAAGGCCTATTAGAAGGTAGCAGTCTTGTCACCACAACTTTAAGTCCTAATAATTCAACCAAAAAGATAAAACGAAATGTGGCAACTTTATCTTGCTCAATCTCTTACATAAAGTCATTTCTCAGAAACTTGATCAGTGGTAGAGACAACAAGCATTTAAAGGGGAGAGGCTTTGAGAGGGGAAAAATCCATTCACATCCGAGTTTTGAAAGATGAGTGAAAGATGGAAGAAAACATGATATTACAGCAGTCTTTTTGCTTCTCTTGCACAGTGAACAATTGACCCAAAGTTTAGGATTTTGAGATTTTTATGACAAATAGGCCAGCTGGAGATTTGAAATTTACCTTCTATCTGAAATAACATTTGCTTTATGAAATAATTATTGATTGCAAACACTTCTGCCAAAACAAACAAAGAAAGAAAATGAAAAAAAATATTTTAAATACTTTAGACCAAAGCAGTTAGATTTTGTTCAGAGACATTTTTAAAAGTGATCTACGCTTAAAATGTACATTGATTCCTATAGACCAACAATGTGGTTTCATGTTTCTGTTACCTGTCTTGGCTTCAGAGTAATTGCAGACAGTGTGGATTCGCTTTAGACATTGGGGAATCATTTCTCCATTTACTCTAAGTAGCTCTTGTCTGTATATTTGTATGTAGTAAAGAAATACCAAATTCTGCCTCTGCCACAATGACAAGTCAAGGTGTGTTACCATGGTTCAAGGTGGTGTGAACTGAGCAGAATTCACGACAGGATGCTGCTTTGATACAAGATATACTGGAATTTAATTTTTGATGTGAAATCCTTTATAAGCCACCCACAAAGTTGTTGGGAGTAAGGCGTGTGGGGTAGAACTCAGGGTGTTTTAGGATTGAGGGTGGGACTTCCTGGTCCCAGGGAAGGTGAGGAAGTAACTCCCCACATTGCAGGCAGGGACTCACCTGTGTGAGGTTTGCAGATCCACTGCTTTAACAGAGCTGCCCGATATCCAATTTAAATTGCTAGAATTCGAAGACTGCAGGTGTGATAGGTGGCTCAGCATACTGCATCATCTTCCAGAGCACAAAACAGTCTTGTGAAACAAGATCAGAGAAACCAGGTAAATAGAAGAACGAAATGGCAACCACAGAATCAAAGGTGTTTCACAGGGGCACTTCCCTTCTGAAGGCAGGTTGTGATGAGGCACTGCTCCTGGTGCTGCTCCTGGCAGTCTCTAGCCCACGCCCTCTCTGTTCTGGCCTTTGGTTGATAAACCAAGGGATAAACCTGAGTGATAATCCCACAGGAGGGCCATAGTTTGTCTTTCAAAATGGCTAAGAGATGCACACAGATGAGCTGAGGCTTATTTTTCACTGTCTTAAAAGTGGAAATAAGTTGTGACCAGTTAAGTAAATGTATCCTAACATGTGTGTGTCTGATATGGAAAAGAATGTAGCAGGTAATAAAAATAATCACAAAGCCAAAAGGTTTTCTTTTCACTCTGGAACTCTCCTTTTTGGTACTGGGCACATCCTCGCAGGAGGCCAAGTTATTCTGAGACTGGATCTCCTTTCAGAGATAAGGGCAGAGTAATTTGTTTCCCTTTGATGGGAACATGGGTTAAAACATTCTTTGCCAGTACTTAGATCTTTCTTTGTTCTTTTGTTGGTATAATCAGAAAAAGGACTAAAAGACCTTTTAGTCAATAATAAAAGAAGTGCTAGCTTCTGAAGTTGTTTCTCTTCCCGTGTTAGGGTAATATCATGACAGTATTTTGTGTTCTAGTGCACACAAATTTCAGTGCCCTCATGAAGTGTGAGCCTAGGTTAAGTCCTTTCATAAATGAGCAGGTAGCTTCAACCTTGGTTATTTTAGTGATATGGATAAAGTTCTGTTTTCACCACTTATTTCTGATGACTTATTCTGGATATTAATTACTGTATATTAAACTTTCACAAATCTGCTAAGATTGGATTTTCAGTAAATTTGTGTCAAGCACCAGATTCGATGTCTGCATCTGTTTATTCTAGTGACTCAAGTGAAAACCTCGTAATAGCTTTTGTGAGAAAAATCAGATTAAGTTTTGCACTGAGGAATGAATTTCTTTGTCCCTAAGTGATGTTGATGCTAGCATGACTTTAGATATTGTGTTTCTGAGTCAGGATGATGTGTATGCCTGCAGGGAAACTTCAAAATTTCTAACACTTTGTGATATGTGGCATAGAGGTTTTCTTTCACTTACTTTCTACTTTGCTTTGCTGCTGTCATTGGGTAATAAACTACTCCTTTGGGTTGAATGTCTTACATGGAATGGTTACAAATGTCCTTGCTAGTGCAAAAAAAGCAAGAAGATAAATAAAGGGCACACAACTCCTGTTTGCAGTGGATACTCTTTGAGCTTGATTGGTAAAACCCGAACTAATACATTCAGGCATCAGCTCGAAAAAACACCTGGTTTGAGTGGCTGTATACGCTTCAGTGCATAGGAAACTAATCTAATTAATATAGTTGCAAAAGTGGTTTAGAAAAATGTATGAAATGATGAAATGGAATTTGTTACAGATGTACAGTTGTTTTAAGAGACAGCTGAGGGAATGATGGAAAGACACAGAATCCTTGTTCCCAAGTAATTTCTAGCATGGACAGTTCTTCATGCATGGACCGCAGCTTTCCAGTCACAGGTTTTTCTCCAGAGAGTTTATAATGTTTGTGTAATGTTATTTATTGAAGCAGAGCAGTGAAAGAGTTACACAGTGTGTGAAGAGGGAAGCAGTTTTAGAAAACACAAGGCTTTTGTTGTTTTCTTGCCTTGTGTCTACTTAAGTAACATGGAAGATTCAGCTCTTAGTGCTTACAGTATGCACCTGTAATGGCCTACACACAACCTTGGAAATGCAGAATAGGGATGTAGAAAACAAAAGGACAATTACTGAGGAAATGCTGTGCTTATTACAGTATGGTAGGGCTGGTATCTGGTGAAATAATGCAAATGGAGAAGAGGATTTTGACCACCTGCCTGACCTTCTGGCTGTCCCCTAACCCCAGGGATAGTGCTGCTGGGTGTACTGACCTTGTGTGTACAGAGTCCCATGGCACAATCCATGTGGCTTGGGCTGCAAAACCCTGCGGATGTCACATGACATATACACTCATATGTCACTCATATCTGCTTGGGCAACCTCAGACAGAGATCTATAAGCTCTCAGGATAATAAAGAAAGCCAAGTTACTATTTGGAGTAATGAGTGTTGTTCCTGGCTGGGGCACTTTTGTCAAATGGCATAGAAATCTGCATGTGAATTTTTGTGTGCTGCTTAGTAGTGATGGGGAACACACTGGCTTGCTAAAGGCTGTGCTATTTGTAAAGAAGTCAGGAATCAGGGATTTAGAAAGCTATAAAAATTGTTTTCTGCCATGCATAGATGTACAAATTGAGGTATAGGATTTTAGCACAGATCGGTAAGTCACTCAAGCAGGGGACATGAACAAGACTCCTCCATCACAACATTGCGTGTCACCTTCCGCCAAGTTCTCTGGTATTTCCTTATGCATTATTCTTTTGTAGGTTTTGTTGTTGTTTTTGTAAACTCAACAGGAGATCACATAAATACAAACGCCCACGCACAAGGTATGACTTGAGTTACCGGTGCACCCTGGAGAGTAATACTTCTTGCTGGTTTTACATGTCCCTTCTGTATGAGGATTTTCACGTGATGCTGCTCAAACAGAGCAACCAGGAGGCAGGAACAATGTCCCTCTATACGCCCCTGGGCCCGCATTGTTCTGCGCGTAGCCCACTGATGAACGTGAGATGGCAAAGTCATCGTCATTAGGCGGAATTTAATAGCGAATCAAAGTTCGAGGGGAGAATAGGCTGATCTCAGCTTTAGCCTCCCTTGGGTCCTGCTGAAAGATTAGAGGGAAAGAGCAGGGCCTTGCTAAGTTGAATGTATCAGATTGTTTTTCAGGAATAGTTATGCCTGTTGTAAACCCCTGAGAACCACCTAGTTTAACTCTTTGGAAAAACAGATCCCATAAATTATGGGCAAGAGAGGGAAAGGACCTGTAACAGAGGGAAAGATGATGCTTGATTTTGTCACTCTGCTATTCATTGCAGAAAGAATAATTTAACGGTTCAGAAACTGTGGTTTGTGTAAATTAAGCTACAATCTTCCTTAACAGACGACATCTCTTAAGCGTTAGTGCGCATACATGACCCAAAGGAGCCAGGAGCCAGGAAGACTGAGAGTACAATTTTTCCTGTTTTCAGTGTACTTTTCCGTTCCAAATTCTTTACCACTGAAAGATTTTTTAAAATTCTTTGTCAATTTTCCACATAACTCCTCAAAGTGCTCTACATAGGGCGTGTGAGAGCTGTCACCACGGGGCAGTGAAGGAGTTAATGCAGAGTGTGAAGAGGGGAGTGACCCTAGGAAAACTCACCTACCAGCACCTGTACTCCGAGATCAGACAAAGCTAACAATAAGAAAGCAAAGTGCGTTAGGTGATCTTCCTCCTGTGGTCCCTGAAATGTCACTGGGCACTGGCTCCTCGCCTCCTATTTCCAGATTGCTTTCAGTCAAGGCTCTCGGTGAAAAGACAGATGATGGCACCGCTGCATATCAGAGCCCGGTGATCAGTTGGGTTGTCCCAGAAGCTTTATTCTTTTGTTAATGCCTTGGGATGTGTTATGTAGCAGCGATAAAATCGCTACAAAGAAAGCTAAACATCAGCCAGAGAGATCTCCACATAGATACGGAAGTAAAAAAAAAACAAACTACTAAATAGGCGAAACTGGCCTTGGGGCCCTTTTTCTCCCTGCCTCCCTGGGAGCCTAACTCCCCCGGGCTGTGCTGGGGGTTGTCTCCAACAGCATCTTGCACTTTTACCCTGTTCCTTGCAGTAATTTGGGCAGCCCCCTAAAGTCTCTGCAGAGTTGTTTATGTGGTTCCTCTGGTCAGGTCAGTGGGGACACCAGAACATGGCTTTTCTTCCTTTGCCCTCTTAGGGGAAGCAGAAACTCTTCAGGACGCAAGGACATTTTTAGGTTTTTTTGACAAGTAGATTTCCTTTTGTTCAGGAAATAGACAGGTAGGATTGGAACACATTTGGTGTTTTGTGGATGCTTATCTTAGATGGGTCTGTTTAGGTTACAGCTGCCAATGCTTTGCAGTGCTGCTCTGTGTCTCACAATGTTGATATATTTTTATTTGATATCAGGCATTTCTCTCAGTTCACATTATTGCAGAACATAGAATTTTTGAGAACAGCTTTGAAACTTCTGTTTTCAAGCCTCTGCTCCAAAATTCATGTGAATATCTGGCAATCTCTCTTTTAATCCTCCTTCCCAAGACACCTCCAGTTTTGTGACCACAGGAAAGTCACCAAATGAGAAAATATACACTCAAGATACTTTTAAGCGGCTTGTTCTTGTTGGAATGGAATCCCAGTGTTTGAAATGGACTGAGTCTGGCCAAGTTACTGGTCTGAGTGAGGACAATATCCCCTTCTGTAACATCTGAGGGACAATGCCAAACCAGACACCCTCACTGCATCCAGCATAGGATTTCCCTGCCCACTGGCTTCTTCGTTTCCTGATGAATGTCATTCTCTAGTCTCCTAAAAGTTTCCCAACAAGTCTGAAATCTCGGTTTTTCAGCTGAGCATGTAAAAAAATAGAGAGAGAAAAAAAAGAACAACAAAAAACAATCAACAACTTTTTTGTTGTGCTCTAAACGTTTTGAGTGTCTCAGTGAAATTCAGCTTAGTTCACTCCAAGGTTTTTGGTACGCTGCAGGTACATCTCTTGGCCTGGCCAGCACTGTCTGTATTCCACGGGGTGTCTGCCTGAAGGTTGGAAATTGATTTTAGCCCAAAGTGTCTTATAAAATGGTTGGAGATCATGTTCTCTGAGTCAAAGCCACATCTCACAAAGGACCTTTAACTTAGAGAAAGTCAAAGCGCACTCACCTGGGAAAAGGGTTTGAGCCAAACATTTTAGAATAAGAGACCCAGGATACAAAGGGAACCACGAATAATTGCAACATTAGTAGGCAGAAAACTGTAGCTAACCATCCTGTCCAGAGAGGCATGACTTTGAATGCTGATCAAGGCTATTTTGTCTTGCTGACCGCTTATAGTTTTGAGAGGTAGATTCATGGGAGTCTTGCTAAACCACTAACTCACCATGAGTGACCCCAGTGTATCGGCCTTTCACACTACACGACTCTGAGCCAGCAAGCTTGGGTTTACTGATGTGTTTCAGACTAATTAAGATTGGTTTTCTTTAGCATTTCTAATGAAATCCTACCTCTCCAAAAGTATGTGCGCGCACAAAAAAAAAGACTCCCCAAATGAAAACTGAAATGAAACAAGAAGACTTATACAATAGCGACAAACTATTTTCTTTCTTTGCTTTATTAACCAGTATAAATGTTGAGTCTCTCTCTTAAATAGCCTTAGGCAGTACAGATATTTTTTGCCAATACAATGATGAGAAAAAGAGAATGCTCCTTTTTTCCTCATAAGAAACACTCTCTGCAGTCTGCATGGCTTTCCAAATTAAACCTGCACATTAAAAGGAGTTAAACCATTTAGGGAAACAGAAAGACCTTGGGGACAGTTGATGTTTAAAATGATCCCTCTATAAGCTCAGAATTGTCTTTAATTTTTTTTTGTCTAGGAAGCTAGTTGGCAGAATATGAAATGAAAATATTCTCATGCAAAAATACACTAATTCTCTGACAAAATTTTAAAGCCCCAAATACTCTGAAAAAAAATAAGAGGAAATTTGGTGTCAATTGACTCATTTAAGAAATGTGATCTGTCTCTAATGTTTTGCTTGGTTTTATTTAAATCTCTGTGATGAAATTAGGAATCAGGGGAAACTTCTGGACACAAGGGGTGTGATGAACAACAGCAAGCATAGGGATGGTGCCCCTGAAGTGAGGTTGTCATACACACTTGTCGAAATGCAATTGCAAAGACTACTTCAAAATTGGTCTTAGGGCTGCTCTCTGACCCAGACAGTTCTTGGCAATCTGAGTCAGGAGCTGGGGAGTTGCTCTTGCTGGCTCTGTGCATGCAACCTAGGAAGATAGTCAAGACCTGTGCCAGAGACTTGTGCACTCAGAGGTTGTGAATGCTTTCAAAACATTTTGGGTCCATAACATCAAACAGGAAAGGTTTCCTGACATGTATCATGTGCCTGGACCTGACTCATGCTTGCAAAATTCCACTCATCCATCTAGGAAGGGTCATCAAAAAATACATTTGGGCAGCCATAAAAGTAAGCAAATTTTCCACTGTATGTGTGTTTCTGTATGCATTGGCATGTATAGATCCAGTATAGAAAAAGCATAGCTATATATTGTATAGTGTACTGATGGCTGATTACTTGATTAGTGATTGCTGATTATTGGTGTACTGATTACCATTACAAGGCTTTTGTGGTGTGTAGCCAGTTCCTATACCTATAGTACCAATATAGGGAAGTAGGTTGGTGATATTATATGAAAATGTATACTATATGTATTTTTAAAGCAAGAGCTGCCATGATATACTTAATACCAGAACTGGAAGCATTTTTGGGTTGTACACTATTAGGAATACTATTGTAGGATACCAGAACTCATACATGGTCTCTCTTGCCTTCTCTCTCCTAAGTATATTGTAAATCAGGGTGGGAGAATAACCGTACCACCATGGCATTTGAATTCTCAGTTCATGATAAGTGCACTAGACATTGCCTGTAAATATAGTCCCTTAGAGTTTCAGAACAGAGAATAAAAATCTAAAAGAGTAAAAATGAAAATTTGTCCCGCTTGTTGCAGTGAAACCAGAGAGTTATAAAGGACCTCTGAACAATATTGAGTTTGGGGTAGCACAATCACATCACAAAAGATTTACCTTCACTCTGCAAACTCAATATAGGGCAATAACAATCTATTACAAGCAGAGCAATACAACGTCAAAGGAATATTTAAAAGAACTAGGCAGAACCTTTAAATCACCAAAACTGAGTTAGGTTCTCCCAAAGGAAATACCCTGGGGACAATTCCTAGCAGGATTTTCAAGAGGTGTTGTTCAGTTATCAAAAGTTGTATTCAGTGTGTGTCTTAAACATAACCAGTAATGTGGCTACTTTTAAAAACCTAGAGGACAGTAAGTACAAGACACTAGTCCCCAAGGAATGATTAGAATGGCAAAATAATAACAATTGCTGTATGCACACATGTCCGTGTGTCCCCTAGGTCAACATAAGGGATTCTGTTGTGAAGCCTCTGTCTCGGCATCAGTAGTGGAAGTAAGACACAGGATATCTATCATACACGCTGTTCCCTAAGTGGGCAAGTCAGCCTGCAGAAGAAAGAGATGGCATATATGCCACATGTCTCTGAGAGTGACAAAATCAGCAGGTACAGCGAAGGATGGAGACTCTGGAAGCACACTAGCTTTCAAGGCACAATTCCAGTTGATGCTCTTTCTTCAGTTGCTATTTATTCTTGTCATAAGTACAGATTTATAAAAGAGTTATAACTTGGCAAACTGTTGAAAGTAACTGCCACTTGCATCAAATATGTCTGTTTTCTGAGGCACAACTTCTTAAATCATCCTCCAGCTGCCTGTTCTGCACAATGCAATGGTTTGTGGCAAGAGATAAAGAGGCACTGGCGCAGAGCAGTGGAATAATCTGACTCGCAAGAGAAGGAGATCCTGGCTGTAGTAGCAGAGTTGCAGAATCACAGAATATGCTGTGTTGGAAGGGCCCCACAAGGATAGTCGATCTCATGGATGCTGTAGGGCATTGCACAAGTCATGTCAGTGCAGCCACAGTTGCCTGTGTGTTAACACAGGGATAGTGTAGAACAACCGAGGGTGGGATAATATACTTCTCTGGCAGGGTCACTGGACCAGTAATCTTTTCAGAAAAATCCCTCAGATCTCTCTTCCTGAGTCTAAAACCCAGCTGATAACTTAGCCACTACCTATGCCATTTAGTACAATTTTCTATAAAGATACTCTTGCTTTATTACCTGCTCGGTTCCTCTGTGGTATCAGTACAAGAACCTACTGAAGCTCTTGACTGAGGGCTATATAACCTAATATATCAGATTTTATTCAGCCTGCAAACCAGGCATGCAAACATATTTTGCACACAAGTTGGATATCAACTTCTCAATCTCTAATGAGGAGAAATGAGGCAAAGCTAATGCCTGTTACCCTGTTTTTCCAGAAGCTGAAAGATGAACAAAACTGAGTTGGATCATAGTATAAGAGAAACCAGTGATGAATAAACTATTTCTTTAATGATGAGAAAGCACTATTACCAAGGAGGCACTAATCTCCATATAGACAACTGTCTTATAGATAAATAGATGCTGATACTTTGAAAACATTCAGCAAAGAAAACCAGATTCAAGAAGGTGAACACAACAAAACAACCTTCTCCAACTGTGTCTTACCAGTACCTTTGCTTTAAGGTGTAACAGAGTATGTGTAGAGCCATTAAGGAGGTAAAATAGGAATTATTGTGTGCCCACATTTCAGGAGAATTTGATTCCAATTAATGGAAGGGGCAGTTTGGTACTTAACGAAACTGCCTTCAAATCAAAGGTAATTCAGAGCAGGTCACGGGATTGGGTTAACTGCAAAAAGCCTCTTGCTTAAATCCCCAGGTGATACCCAACACACCCAAGCATTAACTTTTCAGATGGGAGCACAGAAGATAAGCCCAGAGTCACACAGTAGCCTCTTTGCATTTGGCCCAAGAACTAAGTTTAAAAATACAAACAGGCTGTCCTGAACAGAGCGTGAAATACTTAAATGTCAGAATGGCATTGTGAAGGCTCTATCTGTATGCATAGCAACTATTGTGTGTACAGCAGGGAATGGAGCTCGCTTCATGAAGGCAGGCAGGAATAAAAGCCCTATATCCTGTTTTAACCATTCCCAGGTGGCTTTGAAAAAAAAAAATTTCTTTAGAATTAAAATGTTATTGACCTCAGTGACATGTGTATCATGTTTCTCAAAACCAATAGTAAATATACAAAATGTTTATGTAAATGTATATGTGTTTAGTGCAAGTATTAATCAACAAAAGAAACATTTCCTTAATAGTTGCTGAAAACCTTTTTGTCTTTTCAAAGGGTATTGAGAGAGTTTTATTAACTTCTACTTTTTTCCATGCTCTTCAAAGGGACTATTGTGGGACATTGGGCCACATAAACCCGTGTCTTTACACTGCAATGCATAGGAGAGGGGCGGGAAGTGCAAGAAGTCAGGTTGTTCCCAGATGTCTGTGAAAGAGCCAGGTACCGCTGTAATATACAGGAAAAACCGCCTGTCATGCACACTCATCCCTTCTGACCTTGGATAAACTGAGTTGTGTCTCCACTTCCCTGGGTCTCTGCCTGTGCCCTGTATCATGGCACTGCAGGGAGAGCCCTGGCAGTTGCTGCAGGGGTTTGTTGTATACAGTAACATAGGAAGTTCCCATCATGTAGCTGCAAAACGGACGTGTAATTACCTCCCTGAGCTGAGTAGTCTTGTGCACAGTGACAGTTACTGTACATGCATTCAACTTGAAGCAGAAGTGGTGTGGGTATGTGGGTACCCTGTGGTCAAATTCACCATGCAGCAAAACAGTGTCTTTCCCTCTGTCAGCTGGGTCCTGGAACTGTTTCTCCCTTGATAGTCACTTGCATTTGTGGGACCATATGAAGGCAAGCAAAACTCCAGGAACTGGCACCAAGGAAGCCTGGCATATCTAAGGGAAGGTATTGAAAGGAACATTAAGTGGAAAGGGACGCAGCATTGATTGTTGCATTCATTTTATTGTACGGAAGTTTTCTGAAAAGAAACTGGGGAAAAAAGAAGTTATTCAGAAGTGTAGTTCTCTTAAATTCCTTTAAGGGAATGAGTTTGGTACTTATCTACTTATGGGAATGCATCTGCTGTGAGACAGGGAAGAGAAACAAAGAGAACTGCTCCAGCAGCAAGAATGGAACATAGGAATAGTTATGAAGAAGTGCTGTTAGGGCAACCTGGAGCAGGTCCTGTAGTACTACCTCCCTTAGAAGTCTGGAGCTTTCTGGGAAGTAATTCAGGAAAGAGATGTGTCAGGAGATGTGACAGGAAAGATATCTCCTCAGTCAGAAAGAACTGTGGTCAGAGCTAGGAATGAAACTTCTGAGAGAAATTACTTTAGGTAGATGAGGTCTGCTCCTATCTCTCAGTTTCTTTTTACCACCAAGCTTGATTTCTGCAGTGTTTAGAGTCAAGGATGTTTTCATATCTCTCAGGGAAGAAGTTAAAATTTTGAAGTGTTTTGCAACTGACTTTCTAAATGTATGATTAGTTTGTGTGAAATATCTGGTGGACATTCCCCAATTCTGTACATGTTTTGCCTATTTTTTTAATATGGGGGCTATGTAACTTAAAATTTTGCATTTTTTTAAGACAGAAATTTCATTGGTCCAGTTTTTCTCTGCTTAGTATCATCAAAGCCCTGACTGTATTTTATCTGCAGAACTTCATAATCTTGATGCGCTTGCTTGCAGGGTAGAGCTATATTTTACCATCAGTCTTTAAGGTCCAAATATAAGCTGCTGCAACATAAATGCCACCCCAGTGTAACATTTTCTGCAGCCTTTATTTCAGGTAGGACAAATGTCAGTTATGGAAATAATCTGTGGACATTAACCCGAACCTGAGAGTTTTCAAAGTCTGAAGTTTCAAGTGAGCTCTTTCATAGCTGTTGTCTGCGAAACTTCAGCATTGTTCAGACCACCATTCTTACTCTGCAAAAGGTGTCCAAATTATATGAGGTATACTTCATGGAAAGCTTTGCTCCATCTGTGGGAAATTTCTGCAAAGGAGGGTATCCCTAACTGCAAGGGAGTCTGGCAGAATCTGGGTCAAGAGTAGTGTGTGTTTGTGCAGAAGATACATTCAGAGTTGCATCTTTTGAATAATGAGTGATCAGAAACAGAAGAAATCAATCTCTTTGTCTTCTAAAATGAAGTTTTTAAGTTATGCTGCAAAAAGATCACGCAATCCATCTGCCTTCTATTGCTGAAGTACTGTTTCTGTGGGCTCAGTTGCAGTTAGTCAACCCAATATAATCAAGACTGAGAGAGAGGAAAAATAACCAATCAAGGATAACAGTGGACCCAGGATAATGACGAGGATGTACCAGACCCACAAAAGGAGATGGCACCAAGCAAATTGACATAGCACAGTCTTACACTGCTTAGAAAGAAGGGAGAGGGGTATGACTTCTGTGGCCAGATGCAACTTATTGATCAGAAGAGAAACATTTCCCCTTCTGCTTGTTTATCCAAATCTCTGTAGCTTCTGTCACCAAGAATTTTGAAGCTTATCCTTTTCGTCCTCTAGAAATAGGTTCCTTTTCAAACTCCATAAAGCTGGAGGTCCAACTGCAAGTAGACTATTGAAGGATAAATATTAAACATTCTCCATCAACGTTAAAAAATTCCTAGCTTATCATGACTGTTGGAGGGAACTGCTTTCCCTGGAAAATAAAAGGTATATTAACAAAACCCCCCCAGACCTTAGAGAGTAGTAGGTTGGGTAGGTCTTCTCCATCTATAAATTCTCATAGTGTTTTCATTTTCACTTCTATGATGCTAATAGTTTCCCTCTCTAATTTCTCAGCTAATTATCTCTTCCATGAAGGTTAGGGGAATAAAAACATAACTCCTGCTGGAGCTCTCTGATGTTCAGGCAGACATCTTGAGAACACAGATCAAACTGATAGTGGGCTATGTTATAGGGCCTTAAAAGCCACTAAGAAACTAGCAAGGCCCATTAGACTTTCTGTCATGCATATGATGAGAAAAATATACCAGCATAAAATCCACTTTATTGTCCTACCATGACAGCAGCGGCTATTGTGCTGGGAAGCTTTTTGGACGGTAGCTCTACCTTAGTGTTTCTGCTCTGCTGGCTGGTGAGGTTTCAGGGATGATATCCAAACAGAGGGGCTTTGTGATAGGCTATCAGTGACCCGTGAGGAGTATAACACACAACCCGCTGGTTTGACATGAAGGAAAAGCAAAATAAAAGCAGAGTGACCTCTTTCAGTTTCCCATTTCAAGCCTTAACATTTACTTCCTCACACAAAGATTGGCTCAGAGAGCTGGTACCACGTTATATTCCAGGCTCTTTTCAACGTGAGCAGAGTTTATCTAGCTTTCCTTAGGGGCATTGCTCCTTTGCACTTTCCTCTCTGATATCTTTAAAAAGACAGGAGAAAATACTGCACTTTGACAGCGGTCCACATTCACTTTGTACCACAAATATTTCTCATCTACTGAGCTAGAAATTAATAGCAAATGATACTTTTTGCCTAAAGTTCTATTTTATAGTCCAAGTGATCTATAACGAAAACAAGTGATTACTACATTACACTTTGCTAAATAACTATTAGTCTTTTAACAATATCTGCTCTGCAGTTGCAATGTATGTGCTAGAGAACCTGAAAGACCTCATAGAGCATCATAAACTGTGCCTGCAAGACTAATTCAGACAGATCTTTCCCGGAGCTCCCTGTAAAAGGGACTGTGATCTCTTGTAGTCATGGAGGTCCAGCTGACACTACCTGGACAGTAGTCAGCATGGAGTTACCTGCACCGAGTTTTGCCACAGCACCAATAGCCCTTCCCTTACTTCTCTAAAAGAAGTAAGGGTACATCTGTGGAGCCCAAACCCTCAGAATTACCACTCCTGTAATTCTTTCTGGTAACATTTTTAAAAAATCACTTTTATTTTGGCTTGCAATAGGAACTGTCTGCAAAGTGGCTAGACTGGTGAATCTGGTTTTTTGGTTGGTTGGTTGGTTTGATTTGGGTTTTGACTGAGTAAGCCTCTTTTTGGAAGAACTTTCTCCTCTTAGCTCTTCCCTTCTCAAGATGGTCTGTGCCAGCAGTTGTGTTAGCTCCTTTTCAATGAAGGATCATGTTTATGTGAATTCACATGTTATAACTTCTGAGAATGGCCCTTGTGAGACAGTATTTCCATACCTGTTCATTCAGGATGGACCCTGATTTTGTCCTAGTTGAATTTCTGTTCCTAAAAGACTGTAGCCAAGCAAAACTTTTGAGGATGCCAGCTATGACATGTACAGCCTACTAAGGCATGCTCAGGAAAGACCTGATGGCACAGTCAGTGACTGACAGCTGCTTCTTATTCTTAATTGCTTCTTTTCCAGACAGATTTCCAGGCTGCTGTGCAACTTCTCCTGCCACCTGCCCTGTGTTATGGCAGAGGAGGTTTTCATGAAGCCCCTTGCAGAGCTATTTTGGTTTATTCCAGGTGCTGGCCAAAGATGATAGCTGATAGGTGATATGCTTTATTCCCAACAGCATTAAGATATTATCTTGGCAGTGTTCACAGATCTTACAGTCTGGTTATACTGGGACTCAGTTTGGCTTTCTGAATGTGGCAATGTGACCTACACCCAGACCTATACTTTCAGTATGTCTCTGAAATACGCTTTAATGTGGGTTTTATTCAGTTTAGAGCGTTTCCCTATTAAGACTGTGTTCTGCACTTAATAAAGATGTTCGCTGCTTGATTACACATATGAAAAAAGTGAAATATGTGTTTTAGAAGCTGTTTTAGAATTAATTTTCCAAAAATTTGCGTTAAAAATACTGGTGGTTTTGCTTCATGGCAAACTCCTGTTGAATTCTGATTGAACTTTGTGATATAATAAGTGCATATTTCTAATATATGCTGACCTTAAAACTTACTGAAATTTATGCTACTACAGTTAAAGAACTATTTAAAGATGAATAAGTCCTACATTTAATAGTCTTCACTAGTCATTAGAGGTCAATTTATAATAATACTCTTAAAGAACATCTCTGAAAGATATTACTATTTCAAATGACTGCCAGCTCCCCTTTTTCTCAGACCAAATCAGAGAAAACCATCAGCCCTTATTTACTGTTTTGTACTATAGTTTTTATCTTGGAATGTTAGATCTGCATTGCTATTTTCCCCCAAAGCAAACCCAGCAAAATAAGAACAAAAGAATAGCACTCAGACTTCTCCATTCAAGGCTGTGTCTGTGGGACAAATGTGGGAGTGTGTATCTCTGTAGCCACTGCTCCACCAGCCTGCTCTGTCTGTGACACCAGGCAGAGCAACATGAAATCCTGGGAATTCAAGTCCTCCTGTTTGAAAGCTGACATTGCCTACACATTCACTGCCTGTTTTCTTTCCAGAGTGTGTATGGGTTGGTTCAACTCTTACCTGTGAACTGGCATTTTTCTCACTTAAGCAAAGATGAATTCTGTAAGTGGTGAAGCTAGCTCACAGCAGAAGCAAAACTGCTCTCTGACTTGGGTAATCAATCACAACTGCTGAAGTTAATCCACGCATAAAAGCTGAGCCTCAGCTTTTAACTATACACTGCCTGCACTCTCTGATTTTAATTTGCATTTCTTAGTTATGGAAATTGAAAACTTATCTTTGAAAATGTTCATGTTATTTCTTAGACAGTTCCTGGGGTTTTAAAAGGCGCACTCGGTTATTTCATACACACCGTCTTTCTGGTCTCTACAACACACTGCTTTACTCCAAATTCCTAACAGTCCCCAACCAGACTTTCAAACAAATCAATAAAATACATAAACAGTCAAGGCAGAAGGTGAACTCGACACAAAAAAATACTAGTTCGTGCGTTAGCAGTTTGAGGTAAACAATTTTTGTTTCAATCAGAAATATGTATTACCTTTAGTCCATTTTAAATGTTGCTTTATTGTAATTTACATTATTTATGGTGGACAATTTTTTTTTTAACACCTTGAAACTTCCCTTATGATTTAAAAGCAAACTTTTCTTTTTGATTCTGGTTTTCCTTTTTGAGCTGCTGGTAGAAGGCTCTGTCTAAGGGTGAGAATTAATGCCGACTGCCCCATCCCCTGCCAGGCTGCGCTGACTCCCTCCGCCGTCCCTGCAACCTCTCCCATGCTGCTAAGGTCCATGTCAGACAGGGCCCCTGACATGTTCCCCTTTCAGTCACTGCTTTCTTCTGAGAGCTGTCACCACCCCCTGGAAGCACATCCTCAGTGTAGACACAAGGCTCCTACCAGCCCCGGCGGCAGGCTGGAGATGTGAAAGTAAAATTTATGTCTGGTGGGACTTGGGTTGTGTTAGGCGTGTTCGAATTTGGGGTTACTGCAGAGCAGGCTGTGCTTGCAGCTAGTATGGGAATGGATCCTGCCTGAGGGCAAGCACAGAGATCATTAGCAGGGAGTCCTTCTTTCCCACACTGAGACTGTGGTTCACCAGGAACCTTTAAAAAGCCTTTGGGAGAGGTCTCCTTGAATGCCAAGAGGCAGGGTTGTCACCTGCAGTATAATTTTTAGTTGCTTTGCCTCGGTCAGTTATCAATGGCAAATGTGTTAACATATCCCTTTTAAGGTTATTAGGAGGAATTTGGAGTGTAGGCAGTCACACGTGGGAAAAGCAGGAGGTGCTGGAGGGAGACCACACATGTATGAATTTCCATCCTTTGGCATATGACAATTTTTAATTGTTTGTTACATATCACATATATATATGGATTTCTGTCCCTTGCCATATGTCCTCTTTAAATGTTGTTTGGGGTATTTTTGTGTTGTTTTGGTGTTGCTGGTTCTGGTGGGTTTTCTTTTTTTTTTGGTTTGGTTTACTTTTAAGTTATAATTATGGCCTTAACAGTGAAAATTCATGAGTAACAGTATTGGGCATAACAGTATTTGGCATAACAGGTGCCCAGGCACTGGCAGTGGGTGGCTGCAGGGGTGGCCTCGGCGGGGTGAGGCCAGAGGCTGACCCATGCTGGAGACAGGTATTGCCAGCCAGCTCCTATGGGCCTACTGCAGGGTACAGCTGTGGTTCTGGGAAAATATATTTAAGAAAGGGCAAAGTGAGGAAAAACAGTGCAAGAAGAAGCCCTGAAAGCATTATGATGAAAGATAGAGCAGGAGGCAGTGCTGCAGTCACTGGAGCAGAGATCCCCCTGCAGCCCATGGAGGGCTCATGGTGGAGCAGGTTCATCCTGCAGGACTGTGGCCCATGGAGAACCCACGCTGGAACAGGGGAAAAGTGAACGGAGGAAGGAGCAGAAGTGAAGCGTCGCCGTCAACCGCCTACAATTGCCCAAATCCTTCCACCTCTGCTGTTCAGGGAGGAGAGCTGGGGAGGTAGGGGTGTCAGGAATGAAGATCTGAAGTTGAGCTGGGGAAAATGAAGAGAAGAGAAGGTGGTGTTCGAATTTCATCTTTGTTTCTTACCATCCAAGTCTATTTTAACTGGCAGTAAATCGAATTAATTTTCCCCAAGTCACTTCTGATTTGCCCATGATGGTAACTGGCAAGAGTTCTCACCGTCTTTAACTCAACCTATGAAATTTTCCATCTTATTTTTGCCCCCTGTCCTGTTGAGGAGGGGGAGTTAGAGAGTGGCTGGGTGGGTATCTGTCAGCCATCCGAGGTCAACACACCACAGTAATGGAAGGCAGGGGCAAAATTTTCTTCACCTGTTCACTAGGTTTAAGCTATGACAATAGTACTTGCAAGCTACAGCAGTAGTGCAAAATACCAAAGCCCAACAAAGTCCCCCCTCAGATTGTGAAACTGTGTTCTGCGTTTCTATTTCATCCTCACCTTGACCAACTTTATATAACTTTCTCATGCCTTTTTTTTCCCCTGAACTTTCCTGCAGATAAAAGAGAGTAATGGCTTTATTTTTGTTTTGTTTTAAGATTGAACAACCTCTTCCAATTGCTGTCATTGAAGTCTATTTAAATTCAAGCCTCACTACATGCTGTCAATTCAGGACTGCTGCCAATCAACATGGAAGAACCTTATATGAACCCACTGTTTCTCAACTTTGTCAGAGTAACTCACATTTGGACCCTTTCCCTGCCCGCACACCTCTCTGTCCTGAATCTCTATTTCCTTGCTAAGTCAGGTAAACTTCTGATCTTTTTTCGCAACTAAATTTCTGGACTTCAAATAGAAAGCATTATAAAAGTTGTACCATTAACCTGCACTAATCCCTTCTCTCCCCTTCATGCTACATCTGATCTTAGCCAAATGAAAGACTCAGAACAGAAGTTTTACTTTCCAGGACAAGAAACCTTGCTTGTTTCTCTGAAATGTTCTCTTTGTTAGCATTCACTTTTCTCCCAGTGTCTTCCACTGTCAACCTTCTGGTCATGATTCAAATCAGTTCTTCCAACATTTGTATATGAGGTGAGCTTTGAGATTTAGATTGTTGTCTGGGCTGGAGGTAGCTTCATTAGTTTGTTGTGCATTTCTGTTCTTGGACAAGATGTGCAGCTGTTTTAGTTTCTCGATGTTTAAACAAGATAGGATGCACAGACTGTGTGATGGATTCATACTTGTCCACTTCAGTTTAAGGAAAATTGTCTCGTATGGCAGGTTAATTCCAATTTTAGTCAACTATAGCAAATCATCCTACTGATAAGAATGGATTAATTCCCTGAACATCTTATTAATCTTTTTTTTCCCCCCCTAATTTCAGTTTGGGTCCTATGAGCCTACAGAGTTAGGGGGGCTTACAAAATGGAATGCCATGTATTTTCTGAAGTTATTTAACTAATAATAGGACCTGTTCTGATAAGTAAAATAATGTACAGGTTTCAGTGAGCTGAGTTAAACACTGGTGAAAAATGGGGGGGGGGAGGGAGGTTGTGCTCTCTTGCTGACCTATGTGAAAATCATTAACTATGGTTTTCTAGCTGTACATGATAAATCCTACTGAATTTTGTTTCTTGCTTCCTGAGAAAACAAAGCTTCAGTCTCCACGTGGTCCTAGTCTCCCTCTAGCCTATCCTTTTAAGTTAGACCTCTAGAAAACTGTCCCACAGTGGTTTTGCTATCGTCTTTGCATATTCATTAATCTTATTGTAATACAGAAGTATTGCTACCCACACCCATGTACTACCTCAGTGCCTCACCTCTATTGCAATTAATGGCAGTTGGTACCAAAATATTGTTGGTGTGAATCTGATTCCTATCTTTGCACTGGGTTATGTGCACACTAAGCTCTCTCCTGAGCATATCTCCTCTTTCTGTGACTAATGGAGTGTTACTTTGTCAGTGGCAGAAGTTAGCCAAGGCAGACTAGTGTGTATATGCTCCTCCAGCCGGTGCAGCTCAGCTTTCAAATTAAGCCAAGTATTTTCTACAGGATTTTCTACATTCATATACTAAGGCAGAAAAATGCAAAGCCTCAATTTGTGTGAAGACTATTTCCTCTGCCACTATACAGTGATGGCAGTAGTCACACAGGTATCTCAAAACATTTGAGCAACGCAAATCACACCCAAATCAGGCAATGTCCATTAAAATCAGCAAATGTTATTCAATTTTATTAGCATACTGCTAAAAGGATAAGTGGGATAAAATGTCATATTCGGGTTCAATCTGTTTCAAGTACTGGGTTTTGGCAAGTCAGAATATCAAATTAAATTTCATGTAGTTTAAAAAGGAAAAAAAAAAGAAAGACAGGCAGTAAGTATTCTCTGTGAAAACAGTGGCATGTCCTCCAGCTAAATGGCAAATACGTACTGCTTAAGAGTCTGTTAAGGTGACAGTCATAAACTGTAGCTGTATGTAACGATTGTTGCACTAAACTGATTTTGAAGCACACTTTTTGTGTTAGTAATTCTGAGGGATCAGTTTCCCTATATGAAGTGGATCACTTTAATATGATATAGAACAAAATTGCTCATGTTTGAGGATACCACTGGTACAGAGGTTTAAAGACTTCTATTGTTTTCACCATCTGGCTGCTAAATATGACTAAGTGAAATACTGAAAATAGGACTGCAAATTTAAGATTGCAGTGTAAGGAACAGCTTTTGAACACTGTTCAGTGTTAAAGGAGCAATTTCTGCAATTCAGAATGAGAAACTATCTCATATTAGCAGCTCAGAGTGATTTTTTTTCTTTTTTTTTTTGTAATTAGAAGCAGGATGTGGATACGTGCATTTGAAAAAACAGGCATCTTTAGGTAGGGAACAATCTGCTGGCCTGTGGAAATCCATACCTGACACTGGAGGAGGATGTCCTTAACTGAGAAAACAACTTGGCACAATAACATCATCACTTGTGATCTTTGAAGAACAAAGACCATCTTTTAACACAAAGGAAAGGGTCAAGGTGGGGAAGAGTGTGTGAAATGTTCCCATTTGAACAGTGAGTTTCTCTACAAAGCAGTATTCCAAGACATACCAGCTCTGTGCTTAAGATCTCACTCTAATTTAGCTTTACAGTGTTTGTTGAAATTTTAATAAGAGTGGATAGACAGACAAAGAGTATCACATTTCATGGCACAGCCAACCTATGATCTACTTCAGGTTTCCACAACTGTTTCTCTCTTTTGTGGTGCCTATTGCAGCTGTGGAAGTTAGGTCTCACTCTGGTTCCGGACGTAGGAACAGAAATGTGGCTGAAGAGTTTAAATGTTGAACTAATAATGTGTTCTTAGTTTAATAGCTGAAAGTTCTTTCTTCTTATTCGTATTTCTGTCACTTTCAAGAAAATGCCATTGTGGTTGTCCAAACATGCACTCTAGTGCAGATCAGCATGGAAATGAGAGAGTCCTGTCTCGGACTCGCACATTCCACATTGAGGACTTTCATAAAGATTTATAGAAAGCAACTCTCATCAGGCTATTCTGAACAGCTTGAAGGAAAAGATTTTTTTTCCCCCTTGGTGAGGAAGCATATCAACTGTCTTGGACAACAGGAGCCTTTTTCACCTCCTACCCACCATAACCGGGTAAGCACCTGCATGGACACTGGGTGCTGTTCTCTTAGCACAGTTTCTGTTGTCACTAGTTACTCAAGCTTGTGATGCTGCACTCTATCATTTTCTTCCCCAAGGATCTCGGCAAAGGCATGCTTAGGAAATACCTTATTTTTCATGCCTTTATGAAAACAGTACTCTTTGTCTTCCCAGTTTCTCAAGGAAACCATTTGCTTCAAGTTAATTTCTTGAATTGTGGTTAATTACACTAAATCAGACGCTTCCAACAGTTTCATGTTTTTTTGAAATAATAGACTTTTTCTAGCTTGGAACTGGAAACTGTGTTGAAAGAGAAACTTGGGTGGTTTTTGAGATAACACTGAGTCCTTCCTAGACTTTCTCCCTAGAGCATTTCTTAGCCTTATCCTTGCTCCAATTCCTCCTTTAAGATCATATCACAACACTTACAAATTTTTCCTTCAGCCTTTTTGTTTATGTTTAAAAGTAATTTTTAACACTAGCAACTTTTCACAATTTATATATCCACAGGATGTGCTAGTTTTGACATTCATTGTAATGTGGCCTAGGGAAGATCTGCATTTAGTTGACTCATTTAGACTGTCCTATCCCAAGTATTGGAAGTCTCCTATTCAGCAGGATTTCAGTATAATTTCTCTATGTCCAAATCTTTGAATTGGGATTTGGAACCACATTTTGGTACTATGTTTCCTGATAGTGAATGCCCTGGGCTGTACCTTGGGTGGTAGGTATTTCCAGTGTAAAGAGCACTGGCTAAGAGTATAGGCTCCCTGTGCTTCAGGTGACTTCATCTTTAGTTTATTCCTGACTACTGTGGCAGAAAGCCTAGGACCTGTTGGAGTAATCTGAGTCTGAGCCAGGTTAATGCTGAGATCCTGCAAGCTCCTCACAAAGACCTTCAGCTTTGAGTACATCTTATATGACACTGGGGCCCCCATTTCTGCAGTTTCTTAGCTTTTAGCAGGCAGTAAGGGGCTTATTAATTGTTTCTCTACAGTATTTGAGTGTAAATCTAAGGTCTGATTGAGGTCACATGGAGAGATTCTTTCAGCAAGTTATTGACAAAATTCTTTGATGCCAGAAGCACGTCTTAGAACAAAGACAGTGCAACGCATCGAGTATGCAGGGAAAAAACACCACCACAGTAATGACTGCACAAATATCGACCAACCTGGTAGCCTTATTTGTTGTAAGGAGTAAGAAGAGGGATTACCCATTTGATAAAGCTGACATAAGAACTTTTCTTGCACTCGATTTACAAGGAGAGCTGGATTAGTAGGTGGTCATGATGTAACAAAGCTTGTAATTTACTTCGATAACTAGGAGTAGAATCCAAAAAAGGAAGAAAGATACGGGAGGGTGAGGAAATCCTGTTCTTAAAATGTAGGTGTGTAAGGAGTGGCTGCTGTGAAAGGAAATGACTGAGCAGGCTTGGACTCTTCAGCTTGTAACAGAGGGGATGCAGTGGGAGGATAGCAGAGATCAACAAAACAAGGAGCAATATGGAAAGAATGGATAGGAATGTGCTGTTTTGTTGTTTCATCTAATATAAAACCTAGGGCACTCAGATCATGGAAGAATCAGGGTTAAAATAAATGCAAGGAGGTGGTTTCTTCACCCCAAGATGAAGAAGCTGCCTGGAATGCCTTGGCAAAAGATGTGGATTTAAAGGAGTTTACATGGGTTCAAGGGGAGAACAAAGAAATGTTCAAAAAACACATCCCTGGAGGATTAGCAAATAAGACAAATCACATCACTCAAGAAATCTAAGCTGAAAGCAGTCTGAGATAGTAGCTGGGAAAGTGTCATTTACTCTGCCCTTTTCTCAGTCTGGCACCTTCTTCTGGCCACCATCAGAGACATTGGCCTGGAGGGGCCCTTGGACTGAATCAGCACAGTCTTTCCTGTATTCCCCAGTCAAACCTGACATTGCTTATCATGAAACTCCACTAAATCAAGATCATCTTCATATTTTGCTCTGAACATAACAGAGGACTTCCTCTCTGTAGACCATGGCTGAAGCAAGCTTTCTATCTCACCCGTTGAGTCCCAGGGAAGGACAAAGGCCACTTTGACCCCTTTTCTGGGATACAAGCTCCAAGGGAGCTATTTTCATCGTATAGACTTACCTAACATAGTACATTAGCATAGTATATTAGCATATATCAAGTGTTTCAGTGTAGATTACTGTGACATAACCTAGCAAATGTTTTACTCGTGAAATGTCCTAAAAGAGGGAATGATTTTATTTGCCACCCATATCAATTTCCAAGGGGTATGTAATGCTGAGTCTCAGAAATTGCCTTCTTCATAAAAGGCAAAGCTGGCAGATGCAGGTTCTGTGGCTTTAAATTACAAAACCTTGTAAAGATATATATATAAAAGAGAACGTAATGCTCTGAACCAAAAGCAAATAAAAATTCAATGGGCCTTCATATACTGGTTTTTGTACTCAGAAAGCAAGATTTAATAAAATTCTTTAATTTTATGGCAGAAGACATGTCAAGTGCAGTTTACATTGCTCAGCCAATAATCATATTTTCTTGCAAGTGGTTGATACATTTATTTTTTAGAGACAGACACAACAAATAATAAGTGTTTTTATTTGAGAGGAGAAACAAGCATTTTTATCAAGATGAAAGGGGCATAATAAATTTATGAGACCTCACATACAGCTATAATATAATAAATTAGGAGGATTAATGGAATTGTGGGCTACAGTAACCCTCACTAGTAGAATGCCTATTTTATGGAGCTTGATAATATAGTTTATCATTGACTCCATGGGAATTCCCACAATATATTAGCTGTGGTGTAACAATAAAGCACACACAGTAAGAGGCATGTCTCTTTTGACACACATTCTCTTCCCACACTTATTTTACCAGGGAAACAACTCCGGTGCAGTTTAATTAAACTGCACCGCAATGAATTAGTCCAGGTCTTAGCCCCCTGACAGTGAGGAGCCTGGCATTACCACAGGGGGCTGTCCCCCCGTGACACCAGAGACTGCAGAAAACCTGGGAAAAAAAGTGTAAGGTCTCTCAAGTGACACTGTCACTGTGCAAGGCCTTAGCTGTCAATCACAGGACCTGAAAAAAGCTCAGACCCCTTTGCATTCAACTTTATCTGCCTACATTTCTTCACTTTGATCTGACCTTTGGGAGGAGATCAGAAAGTGGCGTGGAGAGGCATTAGAAGACCTCACCATTTACGAAGAAAGTGGACTTCAGTGGCAGATAAAACCCCTCTGTAGTGGACGTTCAGTTTATGAGGCTTGTAGTTATTCCCATGATTTTTTCAGTTTTCAGGAATAGGAACGAGTCAAAATCAGGATTCTAGAGAAAAGCATTTTTTTTGTAAGGGGAGGTGGTGCAGGCCAGTGTCAAAAACTGAATCTAAGTGGAAAGGTTTATGTTACATGAGCAGATGGGAATCACACCTCTGCAGCTCGCAGGATTCCTTGGTATTACACAGCCCATTGGACTGCCTGACTTTGTACATAATTCTTTGAAAGAGAACATAGCTTCCTAGAAAATGAAAATAAAAATTCCCTCTGTGTTTAGACATCAGCAGGAGCAGAAAGTTCATGACAGTCTTTGGGAACTGTGTGACTGGTTTGCTACTATCCCATTTTAAAAAGGGGCATCTAATTTTGTGGACAAGTTTACCCAAGTTACACTTGTTATATGACACCACAGGATGAGTTAAATCAGCTGAAGAGCAATCTGTCATGAAATTTCTGTTCCACCAGAGATGTGCAGAGGACGTAACCAAATCACCTTAACTTGAATATAGGGAGGTCTTCAGCCTCCCAATAAATCACATTTTCCACTCCGTTAATAGATACTTTATATCTTGTATCTGTCACTAGTACATTGAAACAATCATAAGGTGATATACTTTTCAAAGAAAAGAAGTTGATAATGATTTTTAAACCAAAAAATTGAATTTTATAATTCTCATGATCTTGGAAGGGCATTTAATACGGAGAGTGGTATTTCCCTAGAGCCAAATGTTGGAACATATAGAAAGGTAATTCCCAATAAAACAGCCAAATGGTCATCCATTATTTATAGATATGCCTGTATGAAACCTTTTATTAATTCATGAGACTATTTAGGAGTAGAAAACTAGAATTTAATCTTTTAAAAATTCATTTTTAGTGAGAGTACCTTGCTGGACTTAGCTTAATACTTTTTTGAACATGCACACCACACCGCAGAGGAATTCATTAGACAATGGCAATTAGATCTCTAATCATTTGGCACTGCTGGAATTGCTGCACTCTATTTAAATGCCAGACATGGTACCTTAGTGATTGGTTCATCCTGTCGCCACATTTCCATCGGCTACCGAGCCTGAGAAATGACAGTCACATTAGATGTCATGTAAAGCATCTGACCTTGCTCTCCCAGCACTTGATCTCTGCACTTCAAGCAGACATTTATCACTGTCCTGCAGGTGGTTCAGATTGACCACTGGTTTTCATGTTATAAAGGCATTATAACATTCCCTTATCTTTATCCTTCTATCGTGGGAGGAACAGAAACAATTTTGTTGCCACCTGACTAGGTGAATTTATTCACTTGAGAGAGAGAGAGAAGCAGGTTCCTGTGGGTCAAAAGAGTGGAAGCTAGAGGTGTTGAGTCTTGGAGGACATACTCTTCAACTCAAACAAATACCCAGTGCTTGCAATGGCTTTGCTAGTAGAGTCAAAGAGTTTTATTAATCAATATTCACTGCTTTGTTCTTTTTATGACACAGGGAATGCAGAGGTCAGAGATTTTCAAGAGGAATAAACATAGCAGATAACAGTAGCCATAGCTGCCACACAATGGTCCCTCAGCTTCAAAAGGAACAGAAAATCCCATCTGTAGCTAGTAAATTTTCCATTACAGTTCTTTTCATATTGGATATAACTGCTGTGACTCCAGTTATCCTCTCAGATATGCATGTGAGGATTCAGGAGGGCTTCAGTTAGGTCGATGTGAAGAGTTTGATTCACTGTACAATTCCCCAAAGGGATCCAGTACAAAGCTCCTTTTTCTTTTTGTGCTGAAGTCCTGCGAGGAAGCTGGTTAGGACAATTTGCAGGTTTCTCTGTGTAGCAGAGACAGATTAATGCAAACTGTGGGTCTGAAAGCTGCAATTAATGCCCATATCTGGATAAGCTGACTGGCTGTCTAAAATGGTGGGAGAAGTTTGCATCCAATTTCAGATTGCAAGTTTGGGGCATATCTCTTCTTTTTACACTTGAAGGGATAAATCCACAACTGAAGTACCTTTTGAAAACAAGGTCTGCAAAAGTGGGTTGATTTTGTTCAGGCATGGTATTTTTTACAGAGACTCCACCTGTGATTCTCCCCCATCAGTGCTACTCACAAGTGGTTTTTTGCAGGCAGACAAGGAAAGTGGCATTTGTAGGTATCATCTTGTCTGATCACCCACTCTTATTTTAATGGTTTCATGATCACAAGTTTTATGCATCCATTAACCTCATTTAGCCTCAGTAGTCAAACAAATTTTGCTGTAATTACAGAAAAATACAGATAAAGATAAAAAAAAACAAAGTGGCTGGGAACATACTGTAAAATTCAGACTATTTGGAGTTTTTTTTCTAACACTTGTTTGCACCTGTCTTTCAATTTTTTCAAATGCTTAGGTATTAATTGATAAAATTACTGTTCAGTAACAGGGTAGAGTTTACTGGGAAATCCCCAGTTATTACTGTTACTTTTTACTTAACTTTTCAAGGAGAGATATGTGACTTTTTCCACTGAATTCAGTCTCGCCATCCCCCACACTGGTGACACTTGTCACCCAGAGGTTCTCACCTTTTAGGCCAGAGCTGAGATCTTTTCTAGATTTGTTCAGAACTGATTCTGCAAGGTTAGGTATTGTGAAAATAAGAATTCTGGTTATAGTTTTTAAAAGTTGTCTACAATCCCAGTGCAGTTAGAACTGTAAACCATAAATTAGTGGATAAATTTACACTCCAGCACAACGCCTTACTGCGGGGATAGACACACATTTTGGCTTCTGTGAGAGGCAGGGCAGACTTCATCCAAGTACACAAGAACAAAGGGAATGCTATTTTGTCTCGTGATTCACCACCACAGTTGTTGGTTGAAACCTAGCTGCAGCTTCTTTGCTACTGCTACCAAGTTAAAAGGAGTATGACACTTTTTTTCCTATGTTAAGCTGAAAAAAATTAGGGTAAAAATCCCCAAGCTATTACCAAGATATAAAGTTTACATATTTGTTGTAGGAGTTGTTAAGGGAGCTTATATGATACGAGACGTTTCTTACCATAGCATTTCTTTCCACTGTGGGCATGTGGATGGGGTAATTGGTTCTAGTGTGAGTTATGCACCCAGTGCCAAAGGTGAGAGTGAGTCAAGGTCAATGATCTGACAGTGGTGTCCACGGCAAAGGGGATTTTTGTGACTCGCTCTTCTCATCGATGGAAGGAGTACTGTGTTCTGTTGGAAACCCTTCACTTTCTTATTTCACTTCTGGCTAGATCTAGTTACTTCCTTAAAAACTTTACTAATTCATTTCTGTAATTTGAAACTGTAGATTAAATACATTGGCATGTCTGATCATGTAGCTTTCATTTATACAATATTATTTTAGTAACACAGTGGTAAAGTAAACCTAGAATTCTATGTGAATGGGTCAAGCCATCTATCTTTTATGCTATAGCTTTCACAACAATACGACTTAAACCAGAAAAGCAACCATAAATTTCAGTGCAATGAAGGAATATTTGTAAGTCTCTCATTGCATTTTGTGTGATTCATCCTGTGATTGAACACACTAAGGAATGGCTGAAATTCACAGCTGTGAATCTTAATCGCTGTTTTCCTGGACAGCTGTTTTAAGAGGATGTAGAAATAAATCTATTTGCAGCAAGTTTATCAGATGTGCTAATGTAATTCTTAATGTCTGAGGGCTTTACATAGCTACAGTTGAATTTGAAGGCCGTGTTGATTCCCTGTACCTGGACTTGAGACTAAACGTAGTTGCTGTTCAGTAGCTGGGCCTCCTGCAGAGGATCTTGACATCAAAGAGACAAACTAGCTAAGTCATAATTAGCCCCAAGCTTGTTTGGTGTAAATTGTAAACAATATATCAAGTTGACTAATTGTAATGAGTCTAACTACCAGACACTGAGCCTTAGGGATTGGCGCGCCTTGTCGCCGCATTAGCTCCTGGTACGGCATCTGAGAGCGGAGCAGTGCACGGTCTGTGCGCCGGGAATCACAGCACTTGAACCCGGCGCTGCTCGGGGACATCCATCAACGTCGGCAGCAGGCAGCAGTCAGGTGCCCCTGCTCCTCCGGGGTTTGCACGCACAGAGCAACTCAGCTGCGGGATTTCTCACATTAATCTGCGCAATTTGGGAGACTCTTTCAGGGGTAAAAGGGTTGAAAGCCTCCAGAAGAATTGTCGGGAAAGTTACAGGCTCTGTGTTTGCCAGTTTTGGTGGCCCAAGCTGTCTTTTGAAATGCATGATTTTGTTAGGGGGAAAACTTAGCCCCTTCTTTCCTGTTCCATTTTTGAATGTTCAAGCATCCACATGCTGAAGTAGCTAATCTATGGGAGGCTCACTAAGTATTTATTATTTACTGGGAAGAATTTCCTTGACATCATGCAAAAGCAAACAGCATTAAGGTGTGTCAGAAAGAGTCAATGCATCTTAAAAAAAAACAAAATCCCTTGGACCAGTAATCTTACCTGACTGATGCAGATTCTCTGTACTCCTACATCAGCCCTTCTTTTCAAAGTTGCAGGTTCAAAGGCTGTGATAGGTATAACATGAGATGCCACACTGTTTGGGTGCCTGCTCTATTACAGGATCAATCCAATACAGGAACAGGTCAGAGATTCCTAAAGGGGCAAATTTTAATTAGCTCATAATAACTCTGAATATAGGAAAAAAAACATTTATTTTCAGTAATGTGTAGTGACATAAAGGAAGAAAGATGAATGTACTTGCAAACCAACAAGCTATTACAAGATAAGAAAAAAAATATCCTTATGGATTTTGGTGAGTCCTTGGTAATTTTTTAGCTCACCTTTTTTAGCAAGCTACTTTTCTCTATTTATCCTTGTAAGAAAAATTTTCCCTGTTCCTCAACTAAATTTGTGCTTGTAAATATATAAGATATGGAAAAAGGAAAGTATTTTTAGGAGCAAGGAGTGTATGAACATTTGATTCTGAACTATGGTGTGAGGAAGCAAATTATGAAAGCTGCAAAAATGTTACCTGCCATACATACTGGGGCACAAAATGTCTGTTTGCAAGAATTAAGGAAGGGTTCTTTTATTGCTTAGTCACAGCTCTGCCTTCTTACTTCACTGGAAAGTGAAAATGTTATTTATAGCTTGCAGGAGCAGCGGGCATAGATTTTTCTGCCATCATGCAAGCACCAATCTTGACCAAGTCATCTTAAGCTGTAATTCTAAGTTGCCTTTCTCCCAAAGCCAGAAAGAAACACCCATGGAATACTTTCTCAGTCTCAAAGAGAAAAAAAAAATAGAGATGCTGTGTTCAGTCTCACAAGGATCCATCATGAAGAGGGTAGACCTTTTTTTACTTCCCTTTAAAATACATTTAGTGCAAAGTCAAGGAAGTTGGTGATTGCAGCCAGCTGCCCAGCAGCACAGTGCAGAATCCACTCCTCCCATCAGGGCTGCCTTAGTCTTGCAGGGTCACGGACAGGAATGGGCAGTGCAAGTGTATTCCAGCCACCAGTCATCTACTCGGTTATTACACTGAGAAGGAAAGTTACGAGTTTTACTTCCTGGCCTTTAGCACAGAGTCACACTGGGGAAAAGTACGTGTGAGAGTCTTAACTGGCCAGCAGTTACACTCCTGAAGGACAGTGGCGTTTTTATTTGGCAGGTTGGCTTTTGTAAATTATTTGTTGAGTTTGTGGCGTCTGTTCAAATTGTATAAAGCAGCATGTAAACTGTTATTAAATTATCCTTAGCCTGTAATACCCCTTCTAAAGCTACATATTGTAGATACCTCCCCCCTTTGACCCTTAATTAATGTGATGGTGTTAATTGTTCATAACTGATTCAGGTGTTCCTGGATTTCTCACAGATTCTTTTAGTTCAAATGCAGCAGCTAAAAATTCCTCATATCACAATGGCAAGCTTGGGACTTTGGTACCTAATGAGACTTAGAAAGCTACACAATCCCCCAAGCTGTAGAATGACTGGCTTCTGAAGCAAGCAGAGTTTACAGTCCAATTCACAAACACCAGAAAAACTAAACAGAATCAATGTGTCTCCAGCTGATACTGTCTGTGTCACTCAGTCCGTGAAATAAAAAACAGTTTCTCCCAAGTGAGACTCACTGTCCCCTGGAATCTGAAACCCAACTGTGCCAACTTGGCTGGTTTATTTTAGCGCAATGGGTAGAACACTGAGTCTTTGTCACAATGACAAAGGTAGAATATTTGCTTGTCACCAAATCCTCCCCAAGAAGAGGGCACCAAAGATGTCGTGCTGTATGTTTCAGTTTGTGACAACAATAATATCCCAGCACCCCAGGAAAGCTCTTCCCCATTTTGAAGGGATATAAGATATTAAACAGGGCCACACCTGGCACCAGGTCAGAAGTATCATTAGCTCAGAAGGACATTCATAGCTTCGGATTTGTAGCTCATGCCCCAGCCTTAACATGGCTCCAACACTCAATAACATAAATAGGAACATGTTTTAGAATCAGCTACAACTAAGTTTGCTGTGCCACAGGGTGATAAATAACCTTATCACCCCTGTGCTGAGCTGATAAATGATCAGCTGGGCTCTGCCCGGCACACGCAAGTTGGTGCACTTTGGAATCACTGTTTAATACCTATATTACAGAACCTGCTGTTTGACAACAGGGTGTGCTCCCCTGAGGCGATCCCATGGAAGGGATGCATAAAGTAATTAAGGAGACTTATTCTAAAGGGCCATATCAGCTTACCCTTTTTATTATATTGCTCCCTCTCTGGAGAGCTATGACAGGGATCCAGAAAATCAAGCAATAAAACCCCCACCTCAATTAAGCCTGCATAGCCTCACTTTGTAACAGCATCATTTTTAGTTAGCATTTTTATACCTCAGAAAGGGAGTTAGGTGGTTTCCCCAGGGTTAATGTAGGAAGTTGAAGGAAGAGATTTTAATTTTGGTCAGCCACTATTTTAATCATACACAAATAGGATTGCATGATTGAGCTTTTCATGAAAAAGGGAATGCATCTAAAATACAAAAGATAGTTAGGGCATGTGTGCTTTTTGCAACAGGGCTGGAGGAACTATCAGTCTAAGAAAAGAGTGTTAATTTGCTGCCCATTAACCACATAATTTTAAATCTTTATTGTACGTAACGTGATTTTCTCAGCTCCTGTGGGACAGTGGGGATCCAGTCCCTTATTTCTGCTTGAGTCTATATCTTCTCTGACCATGTGGTCAAGAAGAAATCCCTTGGCTCTTGTTAGCTGCCTTGACTGGAAAGGCCCTTTTGGTTTGTTTGGGGTTTTTATCATTCATTGGTAATGTTATTTTGTAACAGAGCTCTTCTACTAAATCTTGGGATGATCAGTCTTCCCTCCGGTTTAAATGGCTTTATTGACGATGTGACTATTTTAAATTCTGTTACAGTGCCTTGGAAGTGGTCGCTATGGGTACATCTCATTTGCTTTTACCTCTTGGGGGCTCACGTTTGCCAGTTTTAGCATTTAATGGTATTTTATCTAAAACATTTTGTGCCTCTTGTGAAAATGCAGGGAGTGAAGCTGATATACTGGGACCGAATACTTATGCAGACGTGCACAGATTCTTTAGTGTAAATATATGTACACTGATGTTCATTTCAGTCTTGGACCCATTTAAGACTTTGAAGTTAAAGCTATGATAATGAAGCAGTCAGCTGAGTAATTTTAAGTCAAACGAAGATAAGTGAACCATCTGCAACATTCTTCATTATCACAGGAAGTAGAACATGCATCAAAACTTAAGTTTAGGTATCATGCTATAGCAGAATGAATCCCACTATCCATACTTTTAAAACAGTTTAAACATTTTCACAGGTGTGTTCTTTAAACATCCCTTAAAGTACGCAGTTACTTGGGAATCTGCACTAAGATCTTACTGTGTTACCAGAAAGAAAACGCAGGATGGCAACATCATTGTTTCCCTAAATGCACAAAGGAAGTTTAACTCTGAAGTAATTTTTGCATTAATGCTCAGATTCTGACTTGGCTTTCAAGAGGAGAGTGAAGAAAAAAATGTCCCTGACACTTCTCTCTTGGCTCAGTACTAATTTTTAGGAAAAACTGAAAATGATAACTTTCTTGCTTTTTGTAGCAGTTGCTATAGGAATCTCTGACAAAATTCAAACCGATATTTCGATATTTCAATATTTGAATTTTTGTCTCTGTATCGAGCACAGTATTTTGTCACAACCTGCTTTTCTACTCTGTCTTACAGTACATTTGTTCTTTTGGTAGTTTGCTGTTTTCCTGGTATTGGTGGTATATCCTCCAATTTAAAATGGCAGCTAAGCCTATTAGTGTGTACTATTATCCATATACATTACTGCCAGAAAAAAATCCAACACAGCTAAAAAGCCTTTAGGACAAATTCATTCTCAGATTTATAGTTGTGACAAATAGTTATCAATTAGTGATCATCAGGCAGTTAGGAGTGGTGTTTTGGCCATCAGTGAAGAGAGAGAAGTGTTTTTCTGATGAAATATATTCATGATTATGCTAATTCCTCTTAGCATCTCTGTGGTTCAGGTGTGGTGCCCATACCTTGCTAGTTGTTGGTGAAACCTCCTGCTGTTACCACTTTCCTTGATGACTCTTGTTCCTCTCAACCTCTGAGATATATCTGCTTCCAAACCAGTTTATGCAATTTCTGTGGGGAAACTCCTTTTAATCATTTGGGTTCATCTAAGAACATACAGAGTAGCAGGAGTTATCATATCTAGGTGTCCCAGTTTGTAGACTTGTCATGTGGTTGGGTAAGAAATGTTTTGTTAATAGTAATTTACTTTGAACTCACCCTTTACTTATTCCAGGGGGAAATGCTAACAAAAATATTTGTTTAAGGCATAGTGACTAGCTGTTACATTTCCAAATATTCATAAAATACAGACAAAGGAAAACACCACATCTACTTGTATCAAGATTAAATGTGAAATGCAGTTTTTTTCCCAGGCCTCGGGTGGATCAGAAAACTGAGCAGATTCACCTCACACCTCTGAGCTCCTGGGGAAACCCTGGTGCAGCACAGAGGTCGGAGGCCTGTGGCCAGTTCTGGGGGCCTGGTAATTTTAAACCAACTGTCCCAGCCCTTTATTTACTGATCTGTTTAATGTGCTACCAAGTAGTCATGTATTTGCTACTGCTGTGTTTAAGAGAAAGATCTGGTGCTTCTTTAAGTAGATTAAGTTTGGTTGTCACTTTTTTGGAGATGCAGAAGTTGTTTTGTCAAAGCAGATGTTGTCTCTTGCACTTGACTGTCCAGTTAACAAGTCTCACTCAGCAAAGGGTAAACCCCAGTTTTCCTGACTTGGTTCTATCATTCCATATCTTAACATGTAGCTCATTATTAGGTCTTACTTAGACCAGACATCACTTTGTGGTGTCAACAGGTTTAGGGTTATTATTCTCCTAAGCCTTTTTTCCTGGCATCATCATATCAGTGATAAAATCTGTAAAGCAAAGCTTTTGAAGTGGTAGAAAGAGGGGGAGGTTGGTTTTGTTTGAAGGACAATTATAAGCAAAATTTAAAATTAAAACTGGATTTCTAGCCCTATAGACGTTCAAAACCATAAATTTATCTAGTTCTGTTCAAAGCCTGAATCAATGTTCATACAATAGGATCAAACATAGGATTAAAATGTGAATGGATCTCAACCTAAAATCTGTATACATGCAGCAGGGCTGGGCAACCATCATCAAGAACACCTAGGTTATGAGCAAGGAGGAACAGAGAAGCAGGCTGAATTCATTTCTCCCTTCATCCTTGAAGATACCCAGAGGTCTTGAGCAGATTTGCCATTTTTATCTGGCATATCCAAGAGAGAGGCATGTGCTCTGCAGCACACACCCATGGGGAGCCTGAGACGTCCGACCTTCATGTGTGTGTTAAATTGAGGAAGAACTGTAACTACTGCACACATGCTGTGTCATCAGCCTGTGCATGTGTAAAAGCCACTGGTGTGAAATTTGCATTCAGAACAAGAGGCTCACTGCTAAGTGGGGTAGCCTGTAAAAACCTAGACAAAAGGCCAGAGTCTTTGCATCCCACCTGGAAAAAATCTCCAAGTGGAGAAAGCAAGTGTGTCTGGGGAACATGGACAGTCCTACTCTTGCTAATGTTTGGGCAAGAATTTCTGTGATCCTGTAGGGACAGACTATGTCTAAAAGGATGTTGTAATTTTCAATTAAAATTAAATGTCTAGTTCTACCTTTAGATTATACCTGGTGTGCTGCAGCTTCAGAGACTGAAGCTGATGATACTGATGCCCCTGGTCAAACTATGGAGCTTGATTTTCTAGCTAGGATACAAACTGCACTGGCTCAAACAAGATTTTGGATTTTTTTTTTCCCTACGGAATGAATTTTAAGATGTAAAAATAAAAGGAAAAGTATGTAGCCTTTGCTGCATGACCACTATACATCTAACTCTTTATTGTTAAATTACCTAAAGCAAATATAATAAAGATGGGTCCTTATTCTGTTCTGAACAAAGCAAAGAAAGGGCAAGAGAAATAAGTTGGGGTTTTTTGCACATGTATTACATCACAACTATGGGAAGCATTCAGGCTGCAAGTTTATGAGTAAAATATACAACTGTACAATAACCCGGAAAAATAAATAAAGGTGGATGACATCCTGTTTCATTTACGATGTAGTGTATTGGAATAGAGAGTGGCATTTTCTTTAGTTTGAGTTCCAATGTGACAAATAGGTGTCCTATTTGCACATTATTTAATGAAATACAGTTTGTAAGACTGTGGGGTGCAGAGGTACTCACCTCTTCTCTAGTATTTTGGTTTGCATGTGCAAATAATGGCAGGTGCCATAATCATAATGGCAGGTGCTTGTGTGCTCACTTACTTACTAGCATTCATTTATGAGTGTGAGAGAAGGCACACCTTACTAGGTATGCTTTCAAAATCGTGGCTCTGATCCTCTGAGAAAGTATTAAGAGTAGGACTGGGTTTCCTATGCCATGCAAACAGAGATAAACACCATTAAGCTACCAAAAAGTCAGAGAAAGAATATCAAATCATCAAAGATCTGGTAATTTTCTAATCACAGGGACTCTTCAAAGAAATATAAACTGAGCTGAAAATTTTCCATCAAATCTGTTTCACTTAAAGAGTTACAGGCACCAGCTTTTCACCGTGGCATATTTTCTTTCAGTGAAACTTTTGTCTCCAAATTACCAGCAACAAATACCTCTTTATTTTCCTTTCCCACTTTAAAATAAACAAAACAAATAGTTTTCAAGACTGTGTTTTAAAATATCTACTTCAAATCAAAACTCACAAATATTTAAGTCACTTTCAACCTTTTCACTGCTGACTCCAAATGTAAGTTCCTGCACTAGTCAGCATTAATAAAAGTCACATTTTCACAATTCTGTCAACAAAACACAAAAAGAATTAATGAATTTTACCAAATGAGAATTCAAAGAATTTGTGCATTTAACTACTCCAGTTTGATTCTAAGCTCTCTTTCCTAAATATATGTTAGGTCATGTTTCCCAAATGTATTCAGCCATGTGATATGTAGTACCAGCTCATTCATATCAGATGAAGTGTGACTGGAAATAAAGCTGAATCTTTTTAAGAAGACACAGTCCTTTGCTCCATATTTCCAAACCAAAATAGCCAAGTTCATTGTATTTTTGCTACATTTCATTACTGCTCTTCTTCCTTCTAAGTGAAGACTAATGTAAAGACAATCACTAAAGAAGCAGCAATCATAATACCCTATACTAACTAAATTCAGACTTACGGCTACCCACAGGAGAAATACATGACAGATCCATTGTTCTGTATTAGCAGGATATTGTCCCAGTATATGAACACATGCAAACTTTGAAGGCTTTGAATATTTAAGGCAAGACACTAGTGGCTCATCCCAGTGGGAACCACAGAAAAGGGGAACCTGATTAAATTTAATGTCATTGTCACTTTTTTTTCCATTGCTAAGAATTATATAGGTAGCCATAGCTACCACACTGTTCAGACACCATGACCACAATATTCTCCCTCAGAGGTTGGCGTCAAGGGCTGAATTATTCACTCCAAGAATGCGATTCATTACTAGATGTGATTCTTGCAGATTAAAAGATTTGTCAGTACATAAAATACATGTACATATTCTAGCAGCTAATTTTAAAATCACTGTTATGCCCTTGCTAACCCCTAGAAGACACCAACTTTTATTAGTATGTTTAAGTTTGGAGCACATTTGCCCCTACCCTATTGAGAAAGCTCTGAGCAGTTTTTTACTGTTTACTGTACAACAAACTATGAAGTTGAAAACTAAGGTAGGAATATGTAGTAGGGTACTTATAGGCACTGCAATTAAAATAAGAATGTTTTTAAACTAGTTTCCGAGAAATGTTTGCCTGCTTAAACTGTCCCTTATCTGTTGTTTATTCTGTCAGGTGAAATCTCAAATAAATATCCTGCTTAACTTTGGAAAGCACATAACTCTGTTTCTCCACTGCTATTTCTGTTGCTAACTCCCATCTTCCCCAGACTTGCCTCACAGTGCTATTCCTAACTTGGATAGACTAATTAGACTCATTTCCATCCCAAATAACTTCTGTGAGCATGCCTCATTTACCACTCACTGAGTTACATGAATAAAGAAATGTCTCTATCTACGAGGATCTGCCCAGTGTAAAATGCCTGGTTCCTCTAACGTGTTTAGAGAATAACATTTTCTCCTGTATGTGATACAAGTAACCGATTTCATCATTTTTCCTTTTTACTCGGAAGGAAAATTGAGTTCTAAAATAAATCTCCAGCTTACGGTGCTGACAAACTGTAACACCGCAGCAATCCTTTCATGTATGTCGATTGCTCTGACTCAAAACCAAAGTTTTGCTGGGCTCAGGGATGCGACAATGCCGAGCATGAGACAGGCCGGACCATTAACATTTATGCAACTTGATCTCAACAGGGAAGCCGATGACAGGCAAAGTGGCAGAGCGCCCTATTCTATCCCTCCTAATTGTTTCCAGCAAGTAGTGTATGGCAGGATTATCGTGAAGAGCTGGTAGGTGAGCAGAGAACTGCTACACTCAGGGATTTGCTCAAAAGCTTTGAGTGCCTGGATCTCTGTTCAGAGTCTGTAGGAGGTAGGCAGGATGCTTTCTGCAAATCATGCCATAAAGCTACACAGGGCCTGCAGAGTCAGAGGCAAAATCTGGGAGTGGGGAGAAGAAACACGGATATGAATACTGAATACTTGTAAACTGGTCCATTCTCAAAAGTTGACTTTAATGAATGAAGAAAAGAAACGTCTCTTTTTTTAATGAAACTGTGTTAGTAGCAATTATGTTATGCTAGATAGAAGCAAACATTTGTTATTATTTTCCACAAGTGATTTTTCTCAAATTAATTAGTCTGTTATTCTGGTTTCCAGAATGATTTCATTTCCATTGTCCTATTTTGAATTCAAGAAAGGGCTTTCTAAATAATATAGGTAGTAATTTTTGCACAGTTAATGTTGTAAGTTAGAAATAGGTAATTTAACTATTGTAGCTTCTAAGTTGCCAGAGGCCCTTACTCAAATCAAACTCCTGCAAGCAGTTCCTTGAAATTAAGGTGCCTGCTCACAGCAGACAACTGAGCTGAACTAATTTATGACAAACAGTGTGGCCAGCAGGATTAAGGAAGGAATCATCCCCCTGTATTCAGCACTGGTGAGGCCACACCTCAAATCCTGTGTTCAGTTTTGGGCTCCTCAATACAAGAAAGACATTGAGGTGCTGGAGCATGTCCAGAGAAGGGCAACAAAGCTGGCGAAGGGTCTGGAGTAAGTCCTATGAAGAGCAACTGAGGTAGCTGGAGTTGTTCAACCTGGAGAAAAGGATGCTCAGGGGGGACCTTATTGCTCTCTACAACTACCTCAAAGGAGGTTGTAGCGAGGTGGATGTTGGTCTCTCATTCCAAGTGACAAGCAATAGGATAAGAGGAAATGGCCTCAAGTTGTACCAGGAGAGGCTAAGATTGGATATTAGCGAGAAATTCCCAATGGAAAGGACTGTCAAGTATTGGAACAGGCTGCCAAGGGAAGTGGTTGAGTCACCACCCCGGAGGTATCTAAAAGCTGTGTGGACATGGTTTAGTGATGGACATGGCAGTGCTAGGTTAATGGTTGGACTTAATGATCTTGGTAGTCTTTTCCAACCTAAATCATTCTATGATTCTAATGATAAGGGAGTCAGAGCACCAGACCCTCCATTTAGTAAGACCACAAGCACCACACAACTTTGGTCTCTTCAGAAACTGGAGCCAGTGTGTCTTCCAATAGCCATGCCTTTTTTTTTAGAGGTAACCCAAATCCCAACAGAAAAGCCTGAATTTGTGCCAGCATGCAGGGGTAGCACTGTCAACAGCTGCTGACCTCCTGGAGAGGTGTGCAATCCTGCTGAAGCATAGTCTGCCCCATGCTGGTGCTCTGGCTGGTCCACCACAAGAGATGGAGTGTGCCCTGCCCCAGGTACTGCTCGTGGTGGTAGGGCTATTGCCCACCATCTCCCTTTCCCCCCATGCAGAGGGATGCTTGCACTCTGGCAGCCTCTTTCAAATACAGAAGTAAGATAGTCAGAAAGCAAATATTGCCCCAATGTAGCTTAAAGTCAATATTTTGAGCTGCTGGTTGGCCTATTTGATGACAGCCAGAGGTTGGAGGTCACCTACCTGTTGATGATGGCAGCAGGAGCACAGGAGGCAGAGTCAGCAATCTTCCTTGCCATTGTTCAACTAGGTTTGTTTGCAGATTGAGTATGTCAATCACAAAATTCATCCCATTCTCTTCACTGGGAGCTTTCTGCTTGTACAGAAAAGAGGGACATGGAAAATGCCCAATTCTTCTTACAGACAATTTCTATTTTCAGTCCTCCTGAAAAGCATTTTGCCTCTCTTGGAAATTTGTGGGAAATAACAGAGATAAATCCGGAGGCAGCCTGAACGGGATCAGGTTTTGGTGCTAAACACTAAAGCTTCTGTCCACAGTATCAGCGAGATGGGGATCGCAGGGGCCATCGGTATAAAGCGTGCAGAAAACCGGAGTGACTGCTCTGCTCCGCAAAGGAAGCCTGGCATCTAGTGGACAGTTAGCTGTTGCATCATTTCTGCCTTTTTGGTTAGTAGAGCTGGAGGCTACCTACACACCACCCCAAAACTGGTCCTAACTCTTAAGTTCGTCTGCCTGACCGCAAGGTGTAGTCAGCTCTAGTCCTAATTACGGGAAAAAATTGATCGCGACTCTTAAATCTGACCAGCTGCTACTTAAAAAGTTGAGCTCTATTATAAATAGTTCCATCGTGGAACTTGCTTTTGTGCCATACATCCTATTTTCTGTGGGTTATTTTCCCCACAATGAATGTAAACATATGGAAAAAAAGATGTTTTCCACGAAATCATGCTGAAAACCTGCTCAGAAAGAGAGATACGAGATACAATATCTGTAAAAGGTACTACAGGAAGGACTCACATTATTGTCATTTAATCTCAAATATATTTTTATTAGTTGTTCCAACAAGATGTGATCCCCCCTACATTTCTTCTTTCCTTCCATTTTGAAAGTAATTTTAACTCACATCGCTCTCTTTGAGTATCAAGTCAACGTTTATATGCATTATGTTCCTTTCCTATTCTTATTCAGAGTTTATTTGAGGCCAAGAAGCAAGTATGTCATGTTGCATAGCTACTTTGAATAGATTTGTTCCTTTCACTTAGAGTAGTATTTTTCTGTACTTACTCATGTTAAGCTGTATCTTACTTTGCACTCAGTCCTATTAAAAATAATAGGATTAATTTTAAAATAAGGTAATATGCAACATTTAGAGAAGGAGAGAATATGATCCATGTAATAATTAAATTATATTTTTAATTAATAAAATTGTATTACATTAGGGGGTTTACAGTACTTTGGAAAAAAACTAAAATGAATAGTTTTCTCATAACTAATTCAATAAGACAGTTGATGGACCTAAGTCTCAAAAACCTTAGCAAGAAAATAGGTGCGTGTTTAAGTTGATTTTGAGTGTTTTACAAATGTCAGTGGCAGTTTTCTCCCCCTGGTGGCCAGGAGAATGAGTTTCCTTCGGTTCCTACATCAGCAGCATCCCTGTTCCTCGTTTCCCTCCTTAGGAGCCTGACGACCAGACTTCTGCAGAAAAAGGAAAATTGTTAGTGGGCCAGCACTTAGCACAAAACTTGTTCTTTGCTATCGATAGCAATGGCAAGAGATTTCTCTAGAGTGGCACTCAAGACATTAACGGAGCAGTAATTAAATTCTTGACATGCAGATGATGGACCCTGCCTCGCTCTGGTAAAAAATTCTGTCATAATTAGATTCTTTAACCAAGTAGCCATAGAAAGGAGAAAGGCCTAAGAATATGTATTTTATTATTCTTGATCTTTTTAAAGGAGAGAATGTACTTGAAAATCATTTTTTTTTTGGTAAAGCTAAGCCAGAAATTATAAAAATGGTAATGACTTCACGAGTATTTGAAAACTGAGCTGTCAGCATATCAAAAAGTTAGAAAATAAGGCATCACAGTACTTGCTAGGGAATACTTAGCAAATAGCTTATGCTATGTAGGCAACATAATGTGTTGATTTTTCTTCAATGTGTCATGCCAATTAAGAGGCACATTTGTTTTCATCCCAAAAGGTTTATTCTGTTTTAATTGAAAATCTGAACAAAGCCTTAAAATGTGAAGCATGTCTTCAGAAACCCTTATTGACCATCCCCTTTGCTCTGCCCTTCAAAAAGAGGTGAATGTAAAGAGTTAGAAATTGGAAAAGCTCTGGAGATTAATTTTGTGTGGTGCCAAGCTCCTTTTGTGCTGATTCTCACAGTGAAAAAAGGACCTTTTTTAGGATCCAGGAACAAACCAGGGACAACACTGTGTTTATATGGGGCCATGGCCCTCAGTTGATACCTGCTGTATGGACTGTTGTGTTAGCTTGATTTCCCACCTCTGGGGCCAGAGATGCATTAGCTGGATGATCTCCATGCTACAGCTCTTGGCTTTGCTAGGATTGCGGGAGGAGAAGGAAAACTGCTGTTTTTCCATGCTGCCCATGGTTGTCTGTCTGTCCGTCTTTTGAAGTTCATCACAAAGTGGGGTTGGCAGCTGGGATAAGAGAACTCCTGCCAGCCCCAGCCCTGAGCAGACCAGTAAATATCTGACCTCAGCAACAGCTGCAGTTATGGTGAGGGGCTGTGAACTGCCTGCACAGCCATGGCCTGTTTTTCCTTTCATCCCTGCACTACAGAGGCAAAGACCATGGCAGGAAGAAGCAGCAGGTACCTAGAGGCAACAATACCTATCTCCAGAAGCTGTAGTTTGGCTCATCATAGCTTGAGAACCAGTCCCTTATTCAACATTTACCTCTTCCTTCTTCTTGTTCTTACCTTAAAAGCAGGATCTGGGAATTTGGGAGTTTGTCACATCCCTAGTAGTCTAATTACAACCCACACTGTAAATAGGCTCAAACATCATTTTTTTCTCATTTGACATATGTACATGTTGACCAAAGAAAACTGTAATGTATTAAAATCAACTGCATGGGCTTGTTCATGTGATATTTTTGTCTTACATGGTAAAAATTAATTAAAAGGCCAAATTAAGGACAGCTTCTATGAGGTCTGCATGACTTTTTGAGTTGTCCCCTGTTGTTCTTATTAAAATTGGACACAAGAAGACGGATTAAGGAACCAGGAAAAGCATACTAAGGAAAGAGAGAAAGAGAGAGAAATAGTAATTTTTAAACTGTAGTTGGAAGAGGCTGCAGGAGATCATCCAGTTCTTTCTCTGCCTAAAGGCAGGATCAACTATAACTATGTCAGCTTTGACAGATGTTTGCCTAACTGGTTCTTAAAAGTTTCTAATGATGACGAATTCATAACCTCACCAGATGTTATGCTCTCATGTTTAATTACCTCTATGGTTTGAAAGAATTTCTTAAGCCTAATGCAATCAGTACTTGTTCTGCTTTTCATGAAAATAGGGGACAGCTGTTTCTCTACCTCCTTGCTGTATCTTTACATGTACTTGAAGACATTTTCTCCTTGGTATTCTTTATATTCAACAATGTCCCATTTATTTAACCTTCCCTTAAAGGCCATGATCTAGAGAAATGAGAATAAACACAGGTCTTCTCTGAACTATCTCCAACCACAATAAAACAAGCTGTATGTTTCAAACTGTGTCCCAAACTGGACACAATTTCCTTGCCTTAGTGAGCACTGGATATAACAGTTCTACTCAAAGAAAAGAGCAGTCTTTGGGATGTACTGTTTTAATACAAACATACATGGCATTTCCAGTCTTCATAGTGGCATGTCCTGTTCTGCTTCTGCAGAAGAATGTTTACGTAGGCTATTTTCTGTCTGTCCTGTGTGGAATGGTGATTTTCGCTGTCGCATAACATGTAATTTTTTTCAAACATGTTCTTCAATTTGCAAGATCACTTTGAATTTTAATCTTAATTTCAATGCAGGACCTCCAGCATGCTTACAGTCCTGTCTTTGTTTGGTGTCATCTTCAAGCTGGGCACATGTAGTTTGCATCCCCTGACCTGGATGGTAAATACAAGGATTGGACAAAAGCCATGGGAACACATCCCATATGATATATTCTTCTATGCTGACCACTCACTATTGGGCCATTAATCAGTTCTGATGTTTAATCTGGATTGTGTTTCTGCCATAGGATACCCTAAGTTATTGATATGTCAGAAGGACATACTGCAAAAAGCCTTACTGAAGTCAATATATATAACGTTTGCTGTTTTCTCCATGTTCATAAACCTTCCTGCTCTGCTTCAAAACAAGTTAAATTGGTTTGACATTGGATTTTCACAAATCCATGCTGGCTGTTTTTCCCTAGGTGTGTGTGTGGGGCGAGCATGTGGGTGTGCATTAAGTGATTACAACTTCTTGGCATTTTATTGGCATAATAAATCTCTCTCATTGAAAGTGTTTCAAGCTTCAGCTGGTTGTGTCACAGCCCTGAAAATTATCTTTCACCTTAGAGTAAATACAAAATCTCATTGCACACATAGGACGGAAAATTGTCATCCTTCTCTCTCTCAAAAGTAGCTGGGGAAAAAGTAGGTGGATCAGGTTTTATAAATACAATTTGAAAAAAAAAAAGTGTAAAAATGTTTGGTGCAAATATGCATCTGTTCATGTGTATTTATTTATGCAAGTCCCTGTGATATTGCTTTGATGAGTTACAGGGACAGTTATATGAAATCTGGGCCAAAGAACTTTAATTTCCTGTTCATTTTTACTCTGTCAGTTTATGTACTACACAATGTCAAAAATGCAACGGTATAGGAGTTACGTTACAGCAGTGTAGCCTGATAGCAGTAAGCCAAAAAGTAAGCATGCAAGCACACACTGGAAATGTACCTGTTTCAATTGGCTCAGAAGGACAAAAATGCCTTTTGGCATGCACTTTCAAGGTTATGCTCCTTGCAAAATGGTTCCCTGAAACAAAAAAGTGATTTATCTGTGATTTGCAAATAATATGGGAGGTCTCAGGTGGCCAATCCAAGATCCTTGAGAATGATACATGTTCATACACTTCTGACCCTGAAATCCCTTCAAAGTCCTGAGGACTGGCAAACTGATGTCTACAGGATTGCTATCACCTTTGAAACCCAGTTCTTAAACTGACTAGATTGTTTCTAAAGCTTGTTATGGTTATTTCTTCAGTCATCAGCTATTGACCTTGAGCTGTTATTGATAGCCTTACCATACTAGTAAGTTCTCCTTGTAATGACACACTCTGAATATGGTATAAATGGAAATTAAAAGGTATTTATAAACAATTGAAACTGCCTTGCTGAAGACCTGTATCTGACTAATAAACTCTAGGCATTTTTTACAATGTAACTTAGCAAATGAAGGTGGTATGTAGAAAAGTGTCTTCAAAAAGCCTTTGTAAGGGTCTCATTCTGGCTCCATTCTCGACTTTACAAAGAGCAACTTAAGCTCACTGCAGTAGCATCCTGAGGTCATCTGGTGGAATCAAACCCTAAGCACATGCCTGGGGGGGATTTAAGATACGTCAAGTTTCTAGCAAGCCAAGAGTTTAGAAACAATTATAGCAGGTTTTGTCAGCCACTGATCTATATTAAAAGAAACATCCCCAGTTATTACAGCAGGTTTTTTAATGCAAAGGTCTATGATATAAAACATGCAAAATAATATCTTAACATTAGAATAATCTTCAAAATGTAATCCAGTGTGCTTCCTGAACCGTGCTGTTATAAATTAATGGCAAAGCTAACTACTATACCATGTATTTCATTAGTTAATAACACCAGCAACTACTTATAGGAATAAATACTTATGTCCCTTCTTTCATATATTTAGGAGTTCAGGCAAAAGTGATTTTGATTAAGCTGCATTTTTTCAAATGTATGTAACTCCTTAAGTATTAAAGAAACAGCAACTACTGCTCCCCTTTCTAGCATTTTCTGACCCAATGTAGATTCTAAGTGCTCAGAAGATGTATGATGCCACTAAATCAGGGGTATTGAGGGAAGACAAATTGGGCAGTAGATGATCATCCCTGACTATGCACTATCATGAATGTTTTAAATAATCTAAAGATAATCTGCAGTCCTGTGGGGAACTCTGCATGAATGATCTGCTGTGGGAGCAGAATGAAATGTGAAACACCCTGATTGTTTCAATGAAACTGGTGTTCCAGCCTTAGGCAGATTTATCTACAATTCAGTGGGTGTTGTAAGGAACAGATCTGGGCAGAAGAAAGTCCTCTGGTATAAACCATAGATCTAAATGTGTTTCACAAAACTAAGCTTTCCACCAGGCAACGTACAAGGCTAGTTTGGACTAGCCTGCTTTCATTACTTGGAACAACAAGAGTAAATGTCAACTGTAATATCATAAGGTCCACACCTTTAAGAGGTATATTAAATGGAAGTGGTACCAATCTTTGTAGCTGCCACTCACAATAAAATTGTGACTCCAACAGGTATGGAAAGTAGTAAAGTTTTGGGGTTTTTTTTGCTTCCCCTGGACTGAATCCTTTACTTAAGTAATAACACCAGTGCTGGTACTGCACATAGTTTAATTATTTTAAGGTCATGAATGGACTCTGAGGAAATATAAAGCACTTTATAAGTAAGATTCACATTTTTCTAAGGAAACGATTTATAAATGTTTCAATATTCTGATAAAATACATGCTTCCAAAATTTTATTTCATAAATAGACAGTATTTCTTGGAAATAACTAGTGGATTTCTACTCTTTGTGCAATCAGCAATAGATTGGGCATTATTCCTGTCGATCAGTACATTTAGCATGTGTCAGGAGTGATTCCTGCTCTGTGTAGGAAAGCTCATAAGAATCATATTACATGTGAAGAGCAAGACACGGAAACAATGAGGAAAGCCTATCTAAGTATGCAGGAGCATTAGTAGGTGACACCTGGTGAAAGAATAACTCCGCTGGTGTAGGCATGAGCTTGCTCTGTGTCCCTTCCAAGACCTTGCATACAAAGGCCAGAGGTGATGCCCAGGTGAGCTCGACAATGCAAATACTTGAGTTTGCACTCCTAACCTCAGTACATTACCATGATCCTGCAAGGCACTAAGTGCTAAGGTAAATTCTCAGCACCTAAACAGTCCAGAAGTGCCCTTCGGGCTTTTCCCCAAGAGTCAACATGGCATCTTCAAGTGACTGTAACTTACTACCATGTTGGATTTTTTTTTTACTACTGTTACATTTACTTCTGTTTGGCTGCTGCAACATTTAGCCCAGTTTCCTAAGAAGGACAAGCTTCCAACCGGGCAAATTCTCCTCTTGATCCCCACAAAAACTTCTGAAATGAACACTCACATTTCAACCAAATTTGAAAGACAAGCAGAAGTCCTTACAATAAGCAGAAATTCCTTGGAAGTGACACTCAGAGACAACAAGGCAAAACTTTTCCACAATCGGTTGCTCAGAGAATACAGCACATGCTATGGGGAGGCAGCTTTCTTTGCTGGGTGAGGGTGTCATTCAGGACTTAAACAGGGAGAGAAAGGAGGAGCTGAACGGCAAAGACCATAATTAATAGGAAACCAAGCTTCATGAACTCTACTGTTACCAAATAGAGTTGTTTACCTTCTCACTGAGCAATTACAAAGTTAAACAGTGGCATACGAAGGATCAGGACTGCTTAAAATGCACGTGAGCTTTTGCAGGAGGAGGGCAGTGCAGCTTGGAAGGGTGGCGAGTTGTGCATATCAGGCTTGAGCATGCTGCCATTTCAATCTCTGGAGAAATAACCACCATCTTTACTGGTGCAGAATCCATATAATCTATGATTAAGTACTGAATCATATTGCATATTTCTTCTGGAGCATCATGCTGGAAAACGATTAACCTCAAAATACTAAAAACCCCAGCAGAAGTATCATGGATGCATAGTTTCTAAAAAGCCACAGCCATTTGAGAGCTAGTCAGATTTTTGAATATGTTTAATGTCATTTCTGAGAGAGTATTTACCCAAATTAATGAAATGAGTAACGAGCACAGTGTCTGAAATTCTACACTCAAGTTTCTCTTGTTTCTTAATCAAATACACAGAAACACAAAAACAGCAACTAACTACTTCAGAGGTGTAGAGAAAAGTAAACTGTGGATTTTTTTACAAGTAAGACAAAAGAATATATATTTTCCATAAGATTAATCTTGAAATAATAGCACTTGAAATAAACTATTTCAAATAACCTCAGATAAAAACCCAAAAGATACTGGGATAACACTTTCCTAGAAAACATGAACCGCAGTGGACACTTCTAAAGTATCCTCATACACACAAAAAAAATGAGACTCACGTAATGTAATACCAATACAAAATCAGTCATACTACAAAACCAGTCTCATCCTCTTGTTCTTCCCCAAAGGGTGTTCTTTTTTATTGTCTGCTGAATAGAAGAAGCTGACAATTCAATGGACAATAAAAAGGAATACCCCCTTGGGGAAAGGAGAAAAGAGGCAGCTCTGGGACAGTTCTGACCTGAGGCTTTACTCTGCAATCACTGTGCAGCTCACACAACAAAATAGTTTGGATATTTATATATTTAGGTATGGTGAGGTGTCTACAGCAACGTCATGTACTATGTACAACTCTCATTGCTTTTTCGGCTGCAGCTGAACTAGTTTCAACACTTAAATAGATGATTATTTATTATTATTATTATTATTATTATTATTAATAATAATAATAATAGAGTACAAACCCATCTGCATTTGACAACTTGTCTTGTTGCTCAGAATTTATAACAAAGCAGAAACACCTTCCCCCTATGCTGTACAGTATCTGCATACAAGCCCCAGCAGATGTGCTGTAAGGACCTATATATGTCACAGATTCTGTTGCTTTTATACCACAGTGAAACTTCAGTGTGTTCTCTTGTTGTAGTCAACGGAGACCTTCCCCTAATGCAAAGCAGCACCCCCGCGAATGTTTCTTGAAGTGACAGGGCAAAAAAAGGGCATGAATCAAAGGCAAAAGAACAATAGTTGAAACAATAGAGACTTGATAGGAATGGCTGCAGACACATTTTGCTTTAGATCATTGTTTACTAATGAACAACAATTTTACTACTTCGTCAATTTGTAAAACCTAACATAAAATGTGGCTTTTCTTATCCTGACATATTTTAACTCCTATTATCAAACTCTTAAAACTGAATTTACTTCTACTAAAGATAATGCAAATTCAATTTGCATCAATTTCTAAATGAGTAATTTCAAACTGATGTTGTTTTCTTTTGCTTCTCTCTGTGTTTGAGCCATTATTATATATCACTACTCTATAAACCTCCACAACGATCTCAGAAGTCCTACATACCATCTGGTATGCTCCTCTATCACTGGCATAGCAACAGAACTGTAGCTTAAGTAAAAACAAGTCCAATTTAACAGCTCTAATGTTGCATGTAAAAGCAATTCTGTATATAAATAGATTCTTTTCAAATTTCTGCTACCATTCTTCCAAAAAGTCTCACAAATCAGCCTTTAAAACAATAGCAGACAGCAATCTGTCAGTTCTTCAGTAAGCAGGAGATAATGGTGTCATTAGCACCTCAAAAAAGATGTTTTGCCTGCCTTTCTTGCCAGGAATTCACAATAGCTTGTTAATAATACTAATATCTACCAATTACTTAGTCTTTTCAAGTTCAAAGCACTGTAAAAATATAAAATAATCTGCTGCAGCACTTTCTAAGTTCATGCTAATTCCTGTTAACACAATGCTTTTAAAATCTGACATAATCTGGAGTGTTGAATTTAACCCCTTTTATTTTCATTGTTTTCTTATCTTGAACTTGCTTTCTCTCCCAGGTTCTGGAATTCATGTCTCTTTTTCTTATTATTTTTCCCCCAACACTGGTGTTCCTGACTGCTTTGCTGAGTCGCAAATACAGACGGACCTGAGCATATGATCCCCTTTCTCCAGTTTCATCGTTCTTTTCTCAGCTTTTCTAATATTACTCTTTCAGCTTTGCAGCTTCACAGCCCATATTTCTCTACATTTACCATCGCTGTTTTGACTGTGTCCTCGAAGTCAGTCAAACAATGTGACTTGAATCTATCACATGTATAGTTTGTTATCCCCTCCTCATGGGAAAAAGTGGTCTAAGTCTTGTCAGTGTTCTTAAACTTCAGATGCTTATATGTGTTTCTATAAGTTTGTGTGAGACAAGCACATTAGAGGTGCTAACAGCAGCAGAAATGCTTTGCAAAGAAGCTCACCAGCTTTGCGATGGTTATCAAGTCCCAGGAAGGAGCTAAATCCAAGTGATAAAGTGAAAGGGTCCTCACGGTCCCTTGTTTTTCCTCCTATAGGCCTCACCCAGCTTAACTTCTGATGTACGTACAAGGTTCTTTATTCCCATTTTGGGGGTAACTTGCCTTTTAAGTGGGTGGAATTTCAAGTTGGTAGTAATCTGAGCGTGTTCTGACAGGCAAAACCCTGTCCCATTTTCAGACTGACCTGCTGTTTGCATGAAAGCCCTTTTCATATGTTAACAGTGAGTAGCCCGGAAACTCCCTCCTCAGAGGATAGCCTCAGAGGATAACCTCAGATGATCTCTGATCTGCACTGTGCTGACACCAGCCAGTCTGCAAATCCACCTGTGCCTTGGCATCCACCTCTGCAGGGGAAATCTGTCTTCTCTTCTATTTACACATTCAGCTGCCATTTCTTTGAATTTGGGATTAGCACAATGAGGATTCCAACAACTTTCAACTCATCTGTTATGCAAATATTAGATTAATATTTGATTTGGAAGCAAGGCATCTTCACTGCAGATTGATTTGTCAAATGGTTCCTCCAAATCATTTTGCTCCTAAAAGCTTACCTACCTGCTCAGTACTAAGTTTTATTTTCTTGCTTTAGTGGAAACCCTGATGACAAACTCCTGAGGCTGGAGTAAGAGGAGACACTACTCAAATGTGCAAGATGGAAAAGCCTTTTGAAACCCATACCACTTCTCCCTGCCATTTGCCTGATGGAAAAGGCAGGAAAATTGGAATCAGGCACAAATGAGTTGAACTAGTTGCTTGTACTGGGTGAATGCCACCACTGAGCACCACGATGTGTTGTAAAATGCACAGTGCCAAAGAGAGCATCAACCAATGCCCATGAGAGTCACCTTCAGAAAATCAAACTTGATCATCATCATCATCATCATGATTTAGTAGGAGGTAGCCAAGCCCTAGAGTTGCTAACAGCTGGTGATAGAAACTGATTTGGATACAAAGACATTTCCAGGTAGAGGTCACATATGTATAGGTGGCATTTCTGGACATACCTGGATCACCTCCAGCTTTCAGGATGAAGCCAGTTTGTCAGACAACACAGTGAGCCCTGCCTCCATGCAGCCTGGAAACAAGTTATGCTGACAGTGGCACACAGCCTCGTACAGCACAGCCACGATCCTCGCTCAGCAGTTTGGGTTGCTGAAATTTAAAAGGCAAATAACATCAACGGTAAAGGAGCTGTCTGTGAGCCCAGCACTACAGGGCTGGCATGATGGATGAGGAAGTGGCTTTTTTTGTTGGTTTTCTGTTAGCCAGTACAGTCACTGCAGAATGCTTTTAATAGCTGCTGCACCTGGCTCCCTGGTATAATACTTATTCATATCTGCCAGGCCTTGAAACACTTTATTTCACAGGTGGCTAGTATTTGAAGGGCACATGTGTAAAGGTAGTTTCAGTACCTCTCTGCCACTCCAATATTTAAGGCCACCATTTCAGCCCTGGCAAGGTTCTCTGTGCAATGCCAGGGAACCTCAGGGCCCTTCGCCTGTGCAGACCTGGCTGCACGTGCCCTGGCATCACACGGCATGAACTGAAATCCAGACTGGCAGCAGGTCCTGACCCAAGACTTCAAAAGGAGATGTTTTTCCATCTGTCCTGCCAAAGGTGAACAATCCTGGAAGCATGTTGAGGAACCTAAGCTGAAAACTGCCCTAAATCCACACCTGGGGGACAGGATGCCATCCAGAGGGATCTGGACAAGCTCAAGAAGTGGGTCCATGGGACTCTCATGAGGTTCAACAAGACCAAATGCAATGTGCTTCACCAGGGTTAGGGGCAACCCCTGATATCAATACAGGCTGGGGGATGAACAGAATGAGAACAGCCCTGCTGAGAAGGACTTTGTGGGTGCTGGTGGATGAGAAGCTGGACATGACCCAGAAATGTGCACTTGGAGCCCAGAAAGCCAATTGTGTCTTGGGCTGTATCAAAAGCAGCATAGTCAGCAGGCCAAGGGAGGGGATTCTCTCCCTCTCCTCTGCTCTGGTGAGACCCTACCTGGAGTGCTGCAACCAGCTCTGGGGTCCTCAGCACAGGAAAGACATTGACCTGTTGGAGCAAGTCCAGAGGAGGGACACCAAGATGACTAGAGGGATGGAAGACCTCTCCTGTGAAAAAGTGCTGAGAGAATTTGGTTTGTTCAGCCTGCAGAAGAGAAGGCTTCAGGGTGACCTAATTGCAGCCTTCCAGTAGCTGAAGGGAGCTACAAGAAAATGGAGAGGGACTATACAAGGGCTTGTAGTGACAGGACAAGAGGGAACTGCTTCAAACCGAAAGAGAGTAGTTTTAAATTAGATGTTAGGAAACAGTTCTTTACTGTCAGGCTGGTGATGCACTGGCACAGGCTGCCCTGAGAAGCTGTGGATGCCCCATCCTTCAAAATGTTCAAGGCCGGGTTGGATGGGGCTCTGAGCAACCCGGTCTAGTGGAAGGTGTCCCTGCCCACGGCAGAGGGGTTGGAAATACATGATCTTTTAAGGTCCCTTCCAACCCAAAACATCTTATTCTATGATCCTGTGTTTTGGGGCTCCAGATCTTTTATAATGGTTTATTCACGGTACCCCACCCAAAGTTTTGAATTTCGGAGTGGGGCGGCAGGGTGTGAATACACAACGGTGTGCTATTAAAAGGGCACTCATGCGGTGCCGGGTGCTGGAAGGTACAAATCCGCTTTGTCACGGTCGCAGCG